>NW_027102094.1:65000-87500 GCF_035609145.1 Eleutherodactylus coqui
GCAGATGTATGCAGAGTTGGGCTGGGGGGTGACGGAGAGCGGGCTGTTGGCAGCTGTGTGGTGGCTGCTGGCAGCCGTGTGCTGGCTGCAGGGGTGGGCCTGGGCGTCTGCGGAGGGCCCCTTCAGAGTGCACCTACCAGTAGGGGCTCAAGACCCAGGCTGAGCCTCCGATGTGCCCGGGCTGGACACCCAGGAGGCGGGCAGCAGCCCCCGCTGAAGCCCACGGCAGTTGGCAGAGATGGGTCTTTGAGAAAAAAATGACAAAGTCCAAACGCTCCAGGCGCTGGCCAGGGGTGCGGACCGGGCTGGCCGGGGCCGGCGGGAGCTGCGGCTGCCGGGGCTGAGCCGAGTGCCTATGCATGTCCTGAGAACCGGGAAGGGGACAAACCGGTGGCTCGAGGCCGGGCTGGAGTTCCAGGAGGTCGGCCTGACTCTGGAGGTTTTCCCCTTAGCATTTCCCCATAGGCCAAAAGGGGGGAAGTCAAAAAAGCACCCCCAGCAGATGTATGCAGAAGGGGCTGGGGGGTGACGGGGAGCGGGCTGTTGGCAGCTGCGTGGTGGCTGCTGGCAGCCGTGTGCTGGCTGCAGGGGTGGGCCTGGGCGGCTGCGGAGGGCCCCCTGAGTGCACCTGCCAGCGGTGGTTGAAGACATTGCCTGAGCCTCCGATGTGCCCGGGCAGGACACCCGGGAGGCGGGGAACAGCCCCCGCTGAAGTCCATGGCATGTGCCAGAATCGAGTCTTGGAGAAAAAATGACAAAGTCCAAACGCTCCGGCGCCGGCCAGGGCGGTTGACCCCGGCTGGCCGGGCCGGCGGGGGCTGCGGCTGCCGGGGCTGAGCCGAGTGTCGATGCATGTCGTGAGAACCGGGAAGGGGACAAACCGGTGGCTCGAGGCCGGGTTGGAGTTCCAGGAGGTCGGCCTGACTCTGGAGGTTTTCCCCTTAGCATTTCCCCATAGGCCAAAACGGGGGAAGTCAAAAAAGCACCCCCAGCAGATGTATGCGGAGGGGCTGGGGGTTGACGGGGAGCGGGCTGTTGGCAGCTGTGTGGTGGCTGCAGGGGTGGGCCTGGGCGGCTGCGGAGGGCGCCTTCAGAGTGCACCTACCAGTAGGGGCTCAAGACCCAGGCTGACCCTCCGATGTGCCCGGGCAGGACACCCAGGAGGCGGGGAGCAGACACCCCCGCTGAAGCCCACGGCAGTTGGCAGAGATGAGTCTTTGAAAAAAATGACAAAGTCCAAACGCTCCAGGCGCTGGCCAGGGGTGCGGACCGGGCTGGCCGGGCCGGAGGGGGCTGCGGCTGCTGGGGCTGAGCCGACTGTCTATGCATGTCCTGAGAACCGGGATGGGGACAGACCTGTGGCTCCAGGCCGGGTTGGAGTTCCAGGAGGTCGGCCTGACTCTGGAGGTTTTCCCCTTAGCATTTCCCCATAGGCCAAAAGGGGGGAAGTCAAAAAAGCACCCCCAGCAGATGTATGCAGGAGGGGCTGGGGGGTGACGGAGAGCGGGCTGTTGGCAGCTGTGTGGTGGCTGCTGGCAGCCGTGTGCTGGCTGCAGGGGTGGGCCTGGGCGGCTGCCGAGGGCCCCCAAAGCGCAGCTACCAGCGGTGGCTCAAGACATTGCCTGAGCCTCCGATGTGCCCGGGCAGGACACCCGGGAGGCGGGGAGCAGCCCCCGCTGAAGCCCACGGCAGTTGGCAGAGATGAGTCTTTGAAAAAAACGACAAAGTCCAAACGCTCCAGGCGTGCCGGCCAGGGGTGCGGACCGGGCTGGCCGGGCCGGCGGGGGCTGCGGCGGCCGGGGCTGAGCCGAGTGTCAATGCATGTCGTGAGAACCGGGAAGGGGACAAACCGGTGGCTCCAGGCCGGGTTGGAGTTCCAGGAGGTCGGCCTGACTCTGGAGGTTTTCCCCTTAGCATTTCCCCATAGGCCAAAAGGGGGGAAGTCAAAAAAGCACCCCCGGCAGATGTATGCAGGAGGGGCTGGGGGGTGACGGAGAGCGGGCTGTTGGCAGCTGTGTGGTGGCTGCTGGCAGCCGTGTGCTGGCTGCAGGGGTGGGCCTGGGCGGCTGCCGAGGGCCCCCGTAGTGCACCTACCAGTAGGGGGCTCGAGACCCAGGCTGAGCCTCCGATGTGCCCGGGCAGGACACCCAGGAGGCGGGGAGCAGCCCCCGCTGAAGTCCATGGCAGTTGGCAGAGGCGAGTCTTGGAGAAAAAACGACAAAGTCCAAACGCTCCAGGCGTGCCGGCCAGGGGTGCGGACCCGGGTGGCCGGGCCGGCGGGAGCTGCGGCTGCCGGGGCTGAGCCGAGTATTAGTGCATGTCCTGAGAACCGGGAAGGGGACAAACCGGTGGCTCCAGGCCGGGTTGGAGTTCCAGGAGGTCGGCCTGACTCTGGAGGTTTTCCCCTTAGCATTTCCCCATAGGCCAAAAGGGGGGAAGTCAAAAAAGCACCCCCAGCAGATGTATGCAGAGTTGGGCTGGGGGGTGACGGAGAGCGGGCTGTTGGCAGCTGTGTGGTGGCTGCTGGCAGCCGTGTGCTGGCTGCAGGGGTGGGCCTGGGCGTCTGCGGAGGGCCCCTTCAGAGTGCACCTACCAGTAGGGGCTCAAGACCCAGGCTGAGCCTCCGATGTGCCCGGGCTGGACACCCAGGAGGCGGGCAGCAGCCCCCGCTGAAGCCCACGGCAGTTGGCAGAGATGGGTCTTTGAGAAAAAAATGACAAAGTCCAAACGCTCCAGGCGCTGGCCAGGGGTGCGGACCGGGCTGGCCGGGGCCGGCGGGAGCTGCGGCTGCCGGGGCTGAGCCGAGTGCCTATGCATGTCCTGAGAACCGGGAAGGGGACAAACCGGTGGCTCGAGGCCGGGCTGGAGTTCCAGGAGGTCGGCCTGACTCTGGAGGTTTTCCCCTTAGCTTTTCCCCATAGGCCAAAAGGGGGGAAGTCAAAAAAGCACCCCCGGCAGATGTATGCAGAGTTGGGCTGGAGGGTGACGGAGAGCGGGCTGTTGGCAGCTGTGTGGTGGCTGCTGGCAGCCGTGTGCTGGCTGCTGGGGTGGGCCTGGGCGGCTGCCGAGGGCCCCCTGAGTGCACCTAGCAGTAGGGGCTGATGACCCAGGCTGAGCCTCCGATGTGCCCGGGCAGGACACCCAGGAGGCGGGGAGCAGCCCCCGCTGAAGTCCACGGCATGTGCCAGAGGCGAGTCTTGGAGAAAAAACGACAAAGTCCAAACGCTCCAGGCGCCGGGCAGGGTGGCGGACCGGGCTGGCCGGGCCGGCGGGAGCTGCGGCTGCTGGGGCTGAGCCGAGTATTAGTGCATGTCCTGAGAACCGGGAAGGGGACAAACCGGTGGCTCCAGGCCGGGTGGGAGTTCCAGGAGGTCGGCCTGGCTCTGGAGGTTTTCCCCTTGGCTTTTCCCCATAGGCCTAAACGGGGGAAGTCAAAAAAGCACCCCCAGCAGATGTATGCGGAGGGGCTGGGGGTTGACGGGGAGCGGGCTGTTGGCAGCTGTGTGGTGGCTGCAGGGGTGGGCCTGGGCGGCTGCGGAGGGCCCCCTGAGTGCAGCTACCAGCGGTGGCTCAAGACATTGCCTGAGCCTCCGATGTGCCCGGGCAGGACACCCAGGAGGCGGGGAGCAGCCCCCGCTGAAGCCCACGGCAGTTGGCAGAGATGAGTCTTTGAAAAAATGACAAAGTCCAAACGCTCCAGGCGCTGGCCAGGGGTGCGGACCGGGCTGGCCGGGCCGGCGGGAGCTGCGGCTGCCGGGGCTGAGCCGAGTGTCGATGCATGTCGTGAGAACCGGGAAGGGGACAAACCGGTGGCTCCAGGCCGGGTTGGAGTTCCAGGAGGTCGGCCTGACTCTGGAGGTTTTCCCCTTAGCATTTCCCCATAGGCCAAAAGGGGGGAAGTCAAAAAAGCACCCCCAGCAGATGTATGCAGGAGGGGCTGGGGGGTGACGGAGAGCGGGCTGTTGGCAGCTGTGTGGTGGCTGCTGGCAGCCGTGTGCTGGCTGCAGGGGTGGGCCTGGGCGGCTGCGGAGGGCCCCCTGAGTGCACCTGCCCGCGGTGGCTGAAGACATTGCCTGACCCTCCGATGTGCCCGGGCAGGACACCCAGGAGGCGGGGAGCTGCCCCCGCTGAGGTCCATGGCAGTTGGCAGAGATGGGTCTTTGAGAAAAAATGACAAAGTCCAAACGCTCCAGGCGCTGGCCAGGGGCGCGGACCGGGCTGGCCGGGCCGGCGGGGGCTGCGGCGGCCGGGGCTTAGCCGAGTGTCAGTGCATGTCCTGAGAACCGGGAAGGGGACAAACCGGTGGCTCCAGGCCGGGTTGGAGTTCCAGGAGGTCGGCCTGACTCTGGAGGTTTTCCCCTTAGCTTTTCCCCATAGGCCAAAAGGGGGGAAGTCAAAAAAGCACCCCCAGCAGATGTATGCAGAGGGGCTGGTGGGTGATGGATAGTGGGCTGTTGGCAGCTGTGTGGTGGCTGCTGACAGCCGTGTGCTGGCTGCAGGGGTGGGCCTGGGCGGCTGCGGAGGGCCCCTTCAGAGTGCACCTACCAGTAGGGGCTCGAGACCCAGGCTGAGCCTCCGATGTGCCCGGGCTGGACACCCAGGAGGCGGGCAGCAGCCCCCGCTGAAGCCCACGGCAGTTGGCAGAGATGAGTCTTTGAAAAAAATGACAAAGTCCAAACGCTCCAGGCGTGCCGGCCAGGGGTGCGGACCCGGGCTGGCCGGGCCGGCGGGAGCTGCGGCTGCCGGGGCTGAGCCGAGTGTCGATGCATGTCCTGAGAACCGGGAAGGGGACAAACCGGTGGCTCCAGGCCGGGTTGGAGTTCCATGAGGTCGGCCTGACTCTGGAGGTTTTCCCCTTAGCATTTCCCCATAGGCCAAAAGGGGGGAAGTCAAAAAAGCACCCCCAGCAGATGTATGCAGAGTTGGGCTGGGGGGTGACGGAGAGCGGGCTGTTGGCAGCTGTGTGGTGGCTGCTGGCAGCCGTGTGCTGGCTGCAGGGGTGGGCCTGGGCGGCTGCGGAGGGCCCCCTGAGTGCACCTGCCCGCGGTGGCTGAAGACATTGCCTGACCCTCCGATGTGCCCGGGCAGGACACCCAGGAGGCGGGGAGCTGCCCCCGCTGAGGTCCATGGCAGTTGGCAGAGATGGGTCTTTGAGAAAAAATGACAAAGTCCAAACGCTCCAGGCGCTGGCCAGGGGCGCGGACCGGGCTGGCCGGGCCGGCGGGGGCTGCGGCGGCCGGGGCTTAGCCGAGTGTCAGTGCATGTCCTGAGAACCGGGAAGGGGACAAACCGGTGGCTCCAGGCCGGGTTGGAGTTCCAGGAGGTCGGCCTGACTCTGGAGGTTTTCCCCTTAGCTTTTCCCCATAGGCCAAAAGGGGGGAAGTCAAAAAAGCACCCCCGGCAGATGTATGCAGAAGGGGCTGGAGGGTGACGGAGAGCGGGCTGTTGGCAGCTGTGTGGTGGCTGCTGGCAGCCGTGTGCTGGCTGCAGGGGTGGGCCTGGGCGGCTGCCGAGGGCCCCCAAAGCGCACCTACCAGCAGTAGCTCAAGACCCAGGCTGACCCTCCGATGTGCCCGGGCAGGACACCCAGGAGGCGGGGAGCAGCCCCCGCTGAAGCCCACGGCAGTTGGCAGAGACGGGTCTTTGAGAAAAAACGACAAAGTCCAAACGCTCCAGGCGCTGGCCAGGGGTGTGCGGACCGGGCTGGCCGGGCCGGCGGGGGCTGCGGCGGCCGGGGCTTAGCCGAGTGTCAGTGCATGTCCTGAGAACCGGGAAGGGGACAAACCGGTGGCTCCAGGCCGGGTTGGAGTTCCATGAGGTCGGCCTGACTCTGGAGGTTTTCCCCCTGGCTTTTCCCCATAGGCCAAAAGGGGGGAAGTCAAAAAAGCACCCCCAGCAGATGTATGCAGAGGGGCTGGTGGGTGATGGATAGTGGGCTGTTGGCAGCTGTGTGGTGGCTGCTGGCAGCCGTGTGCTGGCTGCAGGGGTGGGCCTGGGCGGCTGCGGAGGGCCCCCGTAGTGCACCTACCAGTAGGGGGCTCGAGACCCAGGCTGAGCCTCCGATGTGCCCGGGCAGGACACCCAGGAGGCGGGGAGCAGCCCCCGCTGAAGCCCACGGCAGTTGGCAGAGATGGGTCTTGGAGAAAAAACGACAAAGTCCAAACGCTCCAGGCGTGCCGGCCAGGGGTGCGGACCCGGGTGGCCGGGCCGGCGGGAGCTGCGGCGGCCGGGGCTGAGCCGAGGGTCGATGCAGGTCCTGAGAACCGTGAAGGGGACAGACCGGTGGCTCCAGACCGGGTTGGAGTTCCAGGAGGTCGGCCTGACTCTGGAGGTTTTCCCCCTGGCTTTTCCCCATAGGCCAAAAGGGGGGAAGTCAAAAAAGCACCCCCGCCAGATGTATGCAGAGTTGGGCTGGGGGGTGACGGAGAGCGGGCTGTTTGGCAGCTGTGTGGTGGCTGCTGGCAGCCGTGTGCTGGCTGCAGGGGTGGGCCCCGGGCGGCTGCGGAGGGCCCCCAAAGCGCACCTACCAGTAGGGGCTGAAGACCCAGGCTGAGCCTCCGATGTGCCCGGGCAGGACACCCAGGGGGCGGGGAGCAGCCCCTGCTGAAGTCCATGGCATGTGCCAGAGGCGACTCTTGGAGAAAAAAACGACAAAGTCCAAACGCTCCAGGCGTGCCGGCCAGGGGTGCGGACCCGGCCGGGCCGGCGAGAGCTGCGGCGGCCGGGGCAGAGCCGCGTGTCGATGCAGGTGGTGAGAACCGGTATGAGGGTAATCCTGGTCGCTCCGGGCCGAGCCAGGGTTCCAGGAGGGCGGAAGGAGCGGGCCCGTTTCCCCTGATAGCGCCGACGACGGTAAAATAAGGCCTCGCAAAACGTCAGCACGAACACCTTGTCGGGGTATAAGGGAACGAGCGGTGTGCGGTCTTTGACAAAGTGACAGTGTTTCTCAAAAAAGCACCCCCGGCAGATGTGTGCAGACGGGGCTGGCTGGTGTGGGAGAGCGGCGGGCTGTTGGCAGCAGTGTGCTGGCTGCAGGGGTGGCCCGGGGCGGCTGCGGAGGGCCCCCAAAGCGCACCTACCAGCAGTAGCTCAAGACCCTGGCTGAGCCTCCGATGTCCCCGGGCAGGACCCCAGCAGGCCGGGCACGGACCGCAGCTTGCCCCCTTTGCCGTCCGATGAAGCTTGCACGGTCAGAAAAAGTTTCAAAGTCCCAACGGGGGAGAGAGTGTTGAGGGCGAGGGGGCGCTGGCTGCTCCAGGGGCCGGGAGGGAGGCCCTGGAGGTCGGCCTGGGGGTGAGTGGAGCGGCCCCCGTGTGTCCCTGAGCGTCCCCCGGTCTTTGGTCGAGAGGGGGTCTCAGCCGCTAATGTGCCCGCCCGGGTACCTAGGGAGGCCGGCCTGGGGCGAGTGGAGCAGCCCCCGTGTGTCCCTGAGCGTCCCCTGGCGTTTGCTGAAGAGGGGGTCTCAGCCGCTAATGTGCCCGCCCGGGTACCTAGGGAGGCCGGCCTGGGGCGAGTGGAGCAGCCCCCGTGTGTCCCTGAGCGTCCCCTGGCGTTTGCTGAAGAGGGGGTCTCAGCCGCCAATAGGGCCGCCCGGGTACCAGTGGGGGCCGGCCTGGGGCGAGTGGAGCAGCCCCCGTGTGTCCCTGAGCGTCCCCCGGTCTTTGGTGGAGAGGGGGTCTCAGCCGCTAATGTGCCCGCCTCAGGGAGGCCGGCCTGGGGCGAGTGGAGCAGCCCCCGTGTGTCCCTGAGCGCCCCCCGGTCTTTGGTGGAGAGGGGGTCTCAGCCGCTAATGTGCCCGCCTCAGGGAGGCCGGCCTGGGGCGAGTGGAGCAGCCCCCGTGTGTCCCCGAGCGTCCCCCGGTCTCTGGTGGAGAGGGGGTCTCAGCCGCTAATGTGCCCGCCTCAGGGAGGCCGGCCTGGGGCGAGTGGAGCAGCCCCCGTGTGTCCCTGAGTGTCCCCTGACGTTTGCTGAAGAGGGGGTCTCAGCCGCCAATATGGCCGCCCGGGTACCAGTGGGGGCCGGCCTGGGGCGAGTGGAGCAGCCCCCGTGTGTCCCTGAGCGCCCCCCGGTCTCTGGTGGAGAGGGGGTCTCGGCCGCTAATGTGCCCGCCTGGGGCGAGTAGAGCAGCCCCCGTGTGTCCCTGAGCGCCCCCCGGTCTTTGGTGGAGAGGGGGTCTCAGCCGCTAATGTGCCCGCCTCAGGGAGGCCGGCCTGGGGCGAGTGGAGCAGCCCCCGTGCGCCCCTGAGCGCCCCCTGGCGTTTGCTGAATAGGGGGTCCCAGCCGCCAATATGGCCGCCCGGGTGCCCGGGGGAGCCGCCTGGGGTGGCCCTGTGCAGCCCCCGTGCGCCCCTGAGTGTTTTTCAGTATCTGGCCGAGACACCCCCTGACCCTCCGACGGTGTCCGTTTGGAGTGCCTGGTGCCTGGGCACCCCCTGAGTGTTTTACAGTATCTGGCCGAGACACCCCCTGACCCTCCGCCGGCGTCCGTTTGGAGAGCCTGGTGCCTGGGCACAGACCGCGGCAGCTCCCGCTGGCCGCATTGACAGAGTGCTGAAAAAATGACAAAGTCCGAAAATGCCTGAGAACCGGGAAGGGGACAAACCGGCGGCTCCAGGCCGAGCCGGAGTTCCAGGAGGTCGGCATGATTCTGCCGGTTTCCCCATAGGAGGTGCCAAGTTGCCAAAATGGGGGAACTCAAAAAAGCACCCCCGCCAGATGTATGTAGGGGGGCTGGATGGTCGATAGGGAGTGGGTGCCTGGCAGCAGGGGCCACCCCGCGCAGGTGCCCCGGGGGGCCCGCGGGGGGCCCCCGAAGACACCCCCCCCAGCACTCGCTGAAAACCCCGTCCGAGCCGCCTGCGCTGCGGGGAGGGTGTCCCGGGAGGCCGGGCACGGCCCGCAGGTCTCTCCCTCTGTCCCCCGGAGAGGTTTGCACGGCGAGCCAAGTTTCAAAGTCCCAACGGGGGCGAGACACGGTGCGGCGAGGGGTGGCGGGCTGCTCCGCGGACCCGGGGGAAGCCCGGGGAGGGCGGCCTGAGGGCGCGGAGGGCCCCCTGAGAGTGCCTACGGGTAGTCGGTGAGAAACCCTGCCTGTACCTCCCACGGGGCCCGGGCAGGGACCCCGGGAGGCCGGGCAGAGCCCGCAGGTCGCCCCCTTCCCGTCCGATGAAGCTCGCACGGTCAGAAAAGTTTCAAAGTCCCAACGGGGAGAGAGGGTTGACGGCGAGGGGGTGCTGGCTGCCCCAGGGGCCGGGGGCAGCCCCTGGAGGTCGGCCTGGGGGTGTGGAGGGGCCCCCTGAGAGCACCCAACAGCAGTTGCTCAAGACCCCGCCTGAGCCTCCGGTGTGCCCGGGCATGAACCCCAGGAGGCGGGGAACAGCCGTGGCAGCCCCTGCTGAAGTCCTTGGCAGTTGGCAGAGGCGAGTGTTGGTGAGGAAAATGACAAAGTCCAAACGCTCCATGCGTGCCGTCCAGGGCGGCGGACCCGGCTGGCCGGGCCGGCGGGAGCTGCGGCGGCCGGGGGAGAGCCGAGGGTCAATGCAGGTCCTGAGAACCGGGAAGGGGACAAACCGGTGGCTCCAGGCCGGGTTGGAGTTCCAGGAGGTCGGCCTGACTCTGGAGGTTTCCCCCCTGGCATTTTCCCATTGGCCAAAATGGGGGAAGCCAAAAAAGCACCTCCAGCAGATGTATGCAGAGGGGCTGGCGGGTGATGGAGAGCGGGCTGTTGGCAGCAGTGTGCTGGCTGCAGAGGTGTGCATGGGCGGCTGCGGAGGGCCCCCTGAGTGCACCTGCCAGCAGTGGCTCAACACCCTGGCTGAGCCTCCGATGTCCCCGGGCAGGACCCCAGGAGGCCGGGCAGAGCCCGCCGCTTGCCCCCTTGCCGTTTGACGAAGCTCGCACGGTCAGAAAAAGTTTCAAAGTCCCAACGGGGGGAGAGTGTTGACGGCGAGGGGGGTGCAGGCTGCTCCAGGGTCCGGGGGCAGCCCCTGGAGGTCGGCCTGGGGGTGTGGAGGGGCCCCCCTGAGAGCACCCAACAGTAGTTGCTCAAGACCCTGCCTGAGCCTCCGATGTGCCCGGGCATGAACCCCAGGAGGCGGGGAACAGCCGTGGCAGCCCCTGCTGAAGTCCTTGGCAGTTGGCAGAGGCGAGTCTTGGAGAAAAAAACGACAAAGTCCAAACGCTCCAGGCGCCGGCCAGGGGGGGCAGACCCGGCTGGCCGGGCCGGCGGGAGCTGCGGATGCAGGGGCTGAGCCGAGTGTCGATGCATGTCGTGAGAACCGGTATGAGGGTAATCCTGGTCGCTCCGGGCCGAGCCACGGTTCCACGAAGGCGGAAGGAGCGGGCCTGTTTCCCCTGATAGCGCCGACGGCGGTAAAATAAGGCCTCGCAAAACGTCAGCGCGAACACCTTGTCGGGGTATAAGGGAACGAGCGGTGTGCGGTCTTTGACAAAGTGACAGTATTTCTCCAAAAAAAGCACCCCCGGCAGATGCGTGCAGACGGGGCTGGCTGGTGACGGAGAGCGGGCTGTTGGCAGCAGTGCGCTGGCTGCAGGGGTGGCCCGGGGCGGCTGCGGAGGGCCCCCAAAGCGCACCTACCAGTGGTGGCTCAAGACCCAGCCTGAGCCTCCGATGTCCCCGGGCAGGACGCCCAGGAGGCCGGGCACAGACCGCCGCTTGCCCCCTTGCCGTTTGACGAAGCTTGCACGGTCGGAAAAAGTTTCAAAGTCCCAACGGGGAGAGAGGGTTGACGGCGAGGGGGTGCTGGCTGCCAGTGGGGCCGGGCTGGAGCCCCTGGAGGTGGGCCTGGGGGTGTGGAGGGGCCCCCTGAGAGCACCCAACAGAAGTTGCTCAAGACCCTGCCTGGGCCTCCGGTGTTGCAGGGAAGGACACCCAGGGGGCGGGGAACAGCCGTGGCAGCCCCCCTTGCAGTTGAACAAAGTTTGAGGAGACAAGTCATGAAAATGACAAAGTCCAAACGCTCCAGGCGTGCCGGCCAGGGGGGCGGACACGGCTGGCTTGGCCGGCGGGGGCTGCGGCTGCCGGGGAAGATCCGAGTGTCAATGCAGGTCCTGAGAACCGGGAAGGGGGCAAACCGGAGGCTCCAGGCCGGGCGGCAGTTCCAGGAGGTCGGCCTGACTCTGGAGGTTTTCCCCCTGGCATATTCCCATTGGCCAAAATGGGGGAAGTCAAAAAAGCACCCCCAGCAGATGTATGCAGAAGGGCTGGCGGGTGATGGGGAGCTGGCTGTTGGCAGCAGTGTGCTGACTGCAGAGGTGTGCATGGGCGGCTGCGGAGGGCCCCCTGTGTGCACCTGCCCGTGGTGGCTGAAAACCCAAGCTGAGCCTCCGATGTGCCCGGGCAGGACCCCAGGAGGCCGGGCACAGAACACCGGTTGCCCCCTTGCCGTTTGACGAAGCTTGCACGGTCGGGAAAAGTTTCAAAGTCCCAACGGGGAGAGAGTGTTGACGGCGAGGGGGTGCTGGCTGCTCCAGGGCCCGGGGGGAGCGCCTGGAGGTGGGCCTGGGGGTGTGGAGGGGCCCCCTGATAGCACCCAACAGAAGTTGCTCAAGACCCTGCCTGAGCCTCTGGTGTTGCAGGGAAGGACACCCAGGAGGCGGGGAACAGCCGTGGCAGCCCCCCTTGCAGTCGGACAAAGTTTGAGGAGACAAGTCATGAAAATGACAAAGTCCAAACGCTCCAGGCGTGTCGGCCAGGGGGGCGGACCCGGCTGGCCGGGCCGACGGGAGCTGCGGCGGCTGGGGAAGAGCCGAGTGTCGATGAAGGTCCTGAGAACCGGGAAGGGGACAAACCAGTAGCTCCAGGCTGGGCCGGAGTTCCAGGAGGTCGGCCTGACTCTGGAGGTTTTCCCCCCGGCCTTTCCCCTTAGGCCAAAATGGGGGAAGTCAAAAAAGCACCCCCGGCAGATGTGTGCAATGGGCTGGGGGGTGATGGAGAGCGGGCTGTTGGCAGCTGTGTGGCGGCTGCAGGGGTGGGCCTGGGCGGCTGCGGAGGGCCCCCAAAGTGCACCTACCAGTAGGGGCCCAAGACCCTGGCTGAGCCTCCGATGTGCCCGGGCAGGACACCCGGGAGGCGGGGAGCAGCCCCCGCTGAGGTCCATGGCATGTGCCAGAGGCGAGTCTTGGAGAAAAAACGACAAAGTCCAAACGCTCCAGGCGCCGGGCAGGGTGGCGGACCCGGGTGGCCGGGCCGGCGGGGGCTGCGGCTGCCGGGGCTGAGCCGAGTGTCAATGCATGTCCTGAGAACCGGGAAGGGGACAAACCGGTGGCTCCAGGCCGGGTTGGAGTTCCAGGGGATCGGCCTGACTCTGGAGGTTTTCCCCCTGGCTTTTCCCCATAGGCCAAAACGGGGGGAGCCAAAAAAGCACCCCCAGCAGATGTATGCAGAGGGGCTGGGGGGTGACAGAGAGCGGGCTGTTGGCAGCTGTCTGGTGGCTGCAGGGGTGGCCCTGGGCGGCTGAAGAGGGCCCCCTGAGTGCACCTACCAGCAATAGCTCAAGACCCAGGCTGAGCCTCCGATGTCCCCGGGCAGGACCCCAGGAGGCCGGGTAGAGCCCGCAGGTCACCCCCTTGCCGTCCAATGAAGCTTGCACGGTCAGAAAAGTTTCAAAGTCCCAACGGGGAGAGAGTGTTGACGGCGAGGGGGTGCTGGCTGCTCCAGGGGCCGGGGGCAGCCCCTGGAGGTCGGCCTGGGGGTGTGGAGGGGCCCCCCTGAGAGCACCCAACAGTAGTTGCTCAAGACCCTGCCTGAGCCTCCGGTGTGCCCGGGCATGAACCCCAGGAGGCGGGGAACAGCCGTGGCAGCCCCTGCTGAAGTCCTTGGCAGTTGGCAGAGGCGAGTCTTGGGGGAAAAAATGACAAAGTCCAAACGCTCCAGGCGCCGGGCAGGGTGGCGGAACCGGCTGGCCGGGCCGGCGGGGGCCGCGGCTGCCGGGGCTGAGCCGAGTGTCGATGCAGGTCCTGAGAACCGGGAAGGGGACAAACCAGTAGCTCCAGGCCGGGTTGGAGTTCCACGAGGTCGGCATGACTCTGGAGGCTTTCCCCCTGGCATTTTCCCATTGGCCAAAATGGGGGAAGTCAAAAAAGCACCCCCAGCAGATGTATGCAGAGGGGCTGGGGGGTGACGGAGAGCGGGCTGTTGGCAGCTGTGTGGTGGCTGCAGGGGTGGCCCTGGGCGGCTGCAGAGGGCCCCCTGAGTGCACCTATCAGCCGTTGCTCAAGACCCCGCCTGAGCCTCCGGTGTTGCAGGTCAGGACACCCATTGGCGGGGAACAGCAGGTGGCAGCCCATGCTATAGTCGTTGGCAGAGATGAGTCTTGGAGAAAAAACGACAAAGTCCAAACGCTCCAGGCGTGCCGGCCAGGGCGGCGGACCCGGCTGGCTGGGCCGGCGGGAGCTGCGGCTGCCGGGGCTGAGCCGAGTGTCAATGCATGTCGTGAGAACCGGTATGAGGGTAATCCTGGTCGCTCCGGGCCGAGCCCCGGTTCCACGAAGGCGGAAGGAGCGGGCCTGTTTCCCCTGATAGCGCCGACGGCGGTAAAATAAGGCCTCGCAAAACGTCAGCACGAACACCTTGTCGGGGTATAAGGGAACGAGCGGTGTGCGGTCTTTGACAAAGTGACAGTGTGTCTCAAAAAAAGCACCCCCGGCAGATGTGCGCGGACGGGGCTGGCTGGTGACGGAGAGCGGGCTGTTGGCAGCGGTGTGTGCTGGCTGCAGGGGTGGCCCGGGGCGGCTGCGGAGGGCCCCCTGAGTGCACCTACCAGTAGTGGCTCAACACCCTGGCTGAGCCTCCGATGTCCCCGGGCAGGACCCCAGGAGGCCGGGCACAGACCGCCGCTTGCCCCCTTTGCCGTTTGACGAAGCTTGCACGGTCGGAAAAAGTTTCAAAGTCCCAACGGGGAGAGAGGGTTGACGGCGAGGGGGTGCTGGCTGCTCCAGGGGCCGGGGGGAGCCCCTGGAGGTGGGACTGGGGGTGTGGAGGGGCCCCCTAGGAGCACCCAACAGTCGTGGGTCAAGACCCTGCCTGAGCCTCCGGTGTTGCAGGGAAGGACACCCAGGAGGCGGGGAACAGCCGGGGCAGCCCCCCTTGCAGTTGAACAAAGTTTGAGGAGACAAGTCATGAAAATGACAAAGTCCAAACGCTCCAGGCGTGCCGGCCAGGGGGGCGGACACGGCTGGCCGGGCCGGCGGTGGCTGCAGCTGCCGGGGCTAAGCCGAGTGTCGATGCAGGTCCTGAGAACCGGGAAGGGGACAAACCGGTGGCTCCAGGCCGGGTTGGAGTTCCAGGAGGTCGGCAGGACTCTGGAGGTTTTCCCCTTGGCATTTTCCCATTGGCCACAATGGGGGAAGTCAAAAAAGCACCCCCAGCAGATGTATGCAGAGGGGCTGGCTGGTGATGGGGAGCGGGCTGTTGGCAGCGGTGTGCTGGCTGCAGAGGTGTGCATGGGCGGCTGCGGAGGGCCCTCTGAGTGCACCTGCCAGCAGTGGCTCAAAACCCTGGCTGAGCCTCCGATGTCCCCAGGGAGGACCCCAGGAGGCCGGGCACAGACCGCAGCCTGCCCCCTTGCCGTTTGATGAAGCTTGCACCGTCAGAAAAGTTTCAAAGTCCCAACGGGGAGTGTTGAGGGCGAGGGGGTGCTGGCTGCTCCAGGGGCCGGGGGCAACCCCTGGAGGCTGGGCACGGACCGCGGCACACCCCCCCTTGCAGTCGAACAAAGTTTGAGGAGACAAGTCATGAAAATGACAAAGTCCAAACGCTCCAGGCGCCGGCCAGGGGGGCGGACCCTGCTGGCTGGGCCGGCGGGGGCTGCGGCTGCCGGGGCTGAGCCGAGTGTCAATGCAGGTCCTGAGAACCGGGAAGGGGGCAAACCGGCGGCTCCAAGCCGAGCTCGAGTTCCAGAAGGTCGGCCTGACTCTGGAGGTTTTCCCCCTGGCTTTTCCCCATAGGCCAAAATGGGGGAAGTCAAAAAAGCACCCCCAGCAGATGTATGCAGAGGGGCTGGGGGGTGATGGGGAGCGGGTGTTTGGCAGCAGTGTGCTGGCTGAAGAGGTGTGCATGGGCGGCTGCGGAGGGCCCCGTGAGTGCACCTGCCAGCGGTGGCTCAAAACCCTGGCTGAGCCTCCGCTGTCCCCGGGCAGGACCCCAGGAGGCCGGGCACGGACCGCCGGTCGCCCCCCATTGTAGTCCAACAAAGTTTGAAGAGACGAATCACGGAAATCACAAGTCCAAAAATCCCTGAGAACCGGGAAGGGGACAGACCGGTGGCTCCAGGCCGGGCTTGAGTTCCATGAGGTCGGCCTGACTCTGGAGGTTTTCCCCTTGGCATTTTCCCATTGGCCAAAATGGGGGAAGTCAAAAAAGCACCCCCGGCAGATGTATGCAGAGGGGCCTGGGGGGGGGTGACGGGGAGCGGGCTGTTGGCAGCAGTGTGCTGGCTGCAGAGGTGGCCCTGGGCGGCTGCAGAGGGCCCCCTGAGTGCACCTACCAGCAGTTGCTCTTGACCCTGCCTGAGCCTCCGGTGTTGCAGGTCAGGACACCCATTGGCGGGGAACAGCAGGTGGCAGCCCCTGCTGAAGTCGTTGGCAGAGATGAGTCTTTGAAAAAACGACAAAGTCCAAACGCTCCAGGCGTGCCGGCCAGGGTGGCGGACCCGGCTGGCTGGGCCGGTGGGAGCTGCGGCTGCCGGGGCTGAGCCGAGTGTCGATGTATGTCACGAGAACCGGTATGAGGGTGATCCTGGTCGCTCCGGGCCGAGGCACGGTTCCAGGAGGGCGGAAGGAGCGGGCCCGTTTCCCCTGATAGCGCCGACGGCGGTAAAATAAGGCCTCGCAAAACGTCAGGACGAACACCTTTTTTGCATATAAGGGAACGAGCGGTGTGCGGTCCTTGACAAAGTGACTATTTCTCAATGTGCTGAGGAGTGGGGACCGCTCAAAGTCAAAGCACCGCGGCCGCCCCTCTGCCACCTCCCTGGGAGCAGAGTCATCGAGCGCGAGGGTCCCCACTCCGCCTGTGCAGGCCGCGGGGCCAACAGGCTGGCTGGCTGCCCGGGCAGACCCCGCTCTCCGAGCGGCCGGGCCCCAACGTTCGAGAGGTGTAGGAAGCCACCTTGGGGGGCTGCGGAGGCCCCCCTGACACCGCATCCAAGCCCCTGCTGAGAACCCTGTCCTAGCTGCCTGCGAGGGCAGGCGGGACCCCCCAGGAGGCCGTGCACAGCCCGCGGCAGCCACTGCTGAAGCCCAGGGCAGTTGGCAGAGATGAGTCTTTGAGGAAAAACGACAAAGTCCAAACGCTCCAGGCGCCGGCCAGGGGTGCGGACCCGGCTGGACGGGCCGGCGGGAGCTGCGGCGGCTGGGGAAGAGCCGAGTGTCAATGCATGTCCTGAGAACCGGAAAGGGGACAAACTAGTAGCTCCAGGCCGGGATGGAGTTCCAGGAGGTGGGCCTGACTCCGGAGGTTTTCCCCTTGACATTTTCCCATTGGCCAAAATGGGGGAAGTCAAAAAAGCACCCCCAGCAGATGTATGCGGAGGGGCTGGCGGGTGACGGGGAGCGGGCTGTTGGCAGCAGTGTGCTGGCTGCGGAGGTGTGCATGGGCGTCTGCGGAGGGCCCCCTGAGTGCACCTGCCAGTGGTGGCTCAACACCCTGGCTGAGCCTCCGATGTGCCCCGGCAGGACCCCAGGAGGCCGGGCACAGAACGCCGGCTGCCCCCCTTGCCGTTTGCCGAAGCTTTCGCGGTCAGAAAAAGTTTCAAAGTCCCCACGGGGAGAGAGAGTGTTGAGGGCGAGGGGGTGCTGGCTGCTCCAGGGGCCGGGGGCAACCCCTGGAGGCTGGGCACGGACCGCGGCACACCCCCCTTGCAGTCGGACAATGTCTGAGGAGACAAGTCATGAAAATGACAAAGTCCAAACGCTCCAGGCGTGCCGGCCAGGGGTGCGGACCGGGCTGGCCGGGCAGGCGGGGGCTGCGGCGGCTGGTGCTGAGCCGAGTGTCAATGCATGTCCTGAGAACCGGGAAGGGGGCAAACCAGTAGCTCCAGGCCGAGCTGGGGTTCCAGGAGGTCGGCCTGACTCTGGAGGTTTTCCCCCTGGCTTTTCCCCATAGGCCAACATGGGGGAAGTCAAAAAAGCACCCCCGGCAGATGTATGCAGAGGGGCTGGATGGTGACGGGGAGCGGGCTGTTGGCAGCGGTGTGCTGGCTGCAGAGGGCCCCCGAGGTGCACCTACCAGCAGTTGCTCAAGACCACGCCTGAGCCTCCGGTGTTGCAGGTCAGGACACCCATTGGCGGGGGAACAGCAGGTGGCAGCCCCTGCTGAAGTCGTTGGCAGAGATGAGTCTTTGAGAAAAAACGACAAAGTCCAAACGCTCCAGGCGCTGGTTAGGGGTGCGGACCCGGCTGGCCGGGCCGGCGGGAGCTGCGGCTGCCGGGGCTGAGCCGAGTATCGATGCATGTCGTGAGAAGCGGTATGAGGGTAATCCTGGTCGCTCCGGGCCGAGGCACGGTTCCAGGAGGGCGGAAGGAGCGGGCCTGTTCCCCCTGATAGCGCCGACGGCGGTAAATTAAGGCCTCGCAAAACGTCAGGACGAACACCTTTTTTGCATATAAGGGAACGAGCGGAGTGCGGTCTTTGACCAAGTGACTATTTCTCAGAGTGCTGAGAAGGGAGTGCGGACCGCTCAAAGTCAAAGCACTGCGGCCGCCCCTCTGCCACCTCCCTGGGAGCAGAGTCGTAGAGCGCAAGTGTCCCCACTCCGCCTGTGCAGGCCGCGGGGCCAACAGGCTGGCTGGCTGGCTGGCTGCCCGGGCGACCCCCCTCCGAGATGCCGGGCCGGGGCAGACTGTGCAAACGCGCGCGGGCGTGTTTTCTTCCCCTGGGGTGGAGCCCTTCCACCCCACGCCGTCCGAGGCCCGTTGGCCTCGGGCGGCCTGCCTCCGAGAGTGGGAGAGAGACGGAGGACGGTGGCCCGCGGCGGCGCGAGGCGTCCCCGTTGTTCCACCACGACTGCCAGCCGGTCGATCCTGCCGGTAGCCTGGGCTTGTCTCCGCTCCGCCTGTCCAGGCCGCGGGGCCCACAGGCGGCTTGCCTGGGAAGACCCCGCTCTCCGAGCGGCCGGGCGCCACGTTCAAGAGGTGTACGGAGCCACCTGTGGGGGGGTCTGCGGAGGCCCCCCTGAGAGCGCTGATAACCCTGTCCTAGCTGCCTGCGCGGGCAGGCGGGACCCCCAAGAGGCCGGGCACAGCCCGCGGCAGCCCCCGCCGAAGTCCACGGCAGTTGGCAGAGACGAGTCTCGGAGAGAAAACGACAAAGTCCAGACGCTCCAGGCGCCGGCCAGGGGTGCGGACCCGGCCGGCCGGGCCGGCGGGAGCTGCGGCTGCCGGGGCCGAGCCGAGTGTCGACGCATGTCGTGAGAACCGGTATGAGGGTAATCCTGGGCCCTCGGGGCCGAGCTACGGTTCCATGAAGGCGGAAGGAGCGGGCCTGTTTCCCCTGATAGCGCCGACGACGGTAAAATAAGGGCTCGCAAAACGTCAGGACGAACACCTTTTTTGCATATAAGGGAACGAGCGGTGTGCGGTCTTTGACAAAGTGACTATTTCTCAGAGTGCTGGAGTGGGGACCGCTCAAAGTCAAAGCACCGCGGCCGCCCCTCTGCCACCTCCCTGGGAGCAGAGTCATAGAGCGCAAGTGTCCCCACTCCGCCTGTGCAGGCCGCGGGGCCAACAGGCTGGCTGGCTGGCTGCCCGGGCGACCCCCCTCCGAGATGCCGGGCTGAGGCGTAGGCAGCCGCCTCCATCACCACCACCCAAGGCGAGAGAGTGGGTCAACGGGAGAGCCGTCGCGGCCGGGGGACCCTCGCCGCGCCCATGTCCGGGGAAGGACCACAAGGGCCCTGCTCCCCGGCGCCCCGGCGAGCGGGTTCACCCTCGGCGCGTACGGCTCTCGAGGATGGGGAAGGGACGCGCGTGGGCGTCCCTCCCGTCCCCCGCGGAAGAAGGCGAGCGACTCTGCGCGTCGGGACACCCCGCGGAGCCCCCTGCGGGGGGAGTACTCCGGGGGAGAAGCGTGGCGCAGGGGGTGCAGCCCTTTCCCAGGCCACCGTGCGACGGCGTCGGTGGGGCCGACGCCGAGAGAGAGAACGATCCGGGCTCTCCCGCCTCAGGGCGGCCGAGAGCGGGGCACGGGCCCCACGTTTGGTGACGGTTTTCCCGAAAGCGAAGGACCCCCGCCTGTCCCCTCGGGCTCCGGCCGATGCGGGCGGTCCAGGGCGGGGATAGGGGACGGCGGCCTGCGGACGACGCGCTTTATCCCCAGAAGGAGCGAGGCATGAGGGGGTGTTCCACCCCCGCCGGCCGGTCTCGCTCCTTCTCCGGGCTACGCCTCGGCGGAGTAAAGACCCCCGGGTCAACGCTCCCGCGTCCGGGTGCCGCCGCGCGTCCCCTTCCCGCGGGGGGTGGATCCCTTCCACCCCTGGCCGTTCGAGGCCCGTGCGCCTCGGGCGGCCTCCCTTCCGAGAGAGGGAGAGAGAGACGGAGGACGGTGGTCCGCGACGGCGCGAGACGTCCAAGTTGTGTTCCCCACGGCGGCTACCCGGTCGATCACGCCCGGTGGCCTAGGCTTTTCCCCACTCTGCCTGTCCTGGCCGCGGGGCCGACAGGCTGTCTGCCCGGGTAGACCCCGTTCTCACTGAGCGGCCGGGCCCCAACGTTCAAGAGGTGTACGAAGCCACCTCGGGGTGGAGCCCTTCCACCCCTGGCCGTCCGAGGCCCGTGCGCCTCGGGCGGCCCCCCTTCCCGAGAGAGGGAGAGAGACGGAGGACGGTGGTCCGCGACGGCGCGAGGCGTCCAACTTGTGTTCCCCCACGGCGGCTATCCGGTCGATCCCGCCCGGTAGCCTAGGCTTTTCCCCACTCTGCCTGTCCAGGCCGCGGGGCCGACAGGCTGTCTGCCCGGGTAGACCCCGTTCTCACTGAGCGGCCGGGCCCCAACGTTCAAGAGGTGTACGAAGCCACCTCGGGGTGGAGCCCTTCCACCCCTGGCCGTCCGAGGCCCGTGCGCCTCGGGCGGCCCCCCTTCCCGAGAGAGGGAGAGAGACGGAGGACGGTGGTCCGCGACGGCGCGAGGCGTCCAACTTGTGTTCCCCCACGGCGGCTATCCGGTCGATCCCGCCCGGTAGCCTAGGCTTTTCCCCACTCTGCCTGTCCAGGCCGCGGGGCCGACAGGCTGTCTGCCCGGGTAGACCCTGTTCTCACTGAGCGGCCGGGCCCCAACGTTCAAGAGGTGTACGAAGCCACCTCGGGGTGGAGCCCTTCCACCCCTGGCCGTCCGAGGCCCGTGCGCCTCGGGCGGCCCCCCCTTCCCGAGAGACGGAGGACGGTGGTCCGCGACGGCGCGAGGCGTCCAACTTGTGTTCCCCCACGGCGGCTTCCCGGTCGATCCCGCCCGCCGGTAGCCTAGGCTTTTCCCCGCTCCGCCTGTCCAGGCCGCGGGGCCGACAGGCTGTCTGCCCGGGTAGACCCCGCTCTCCGAGCGGCCGGGCGCCACGTTCAAGAGGTGTACGAAGCCACCTTTGGGGGGGCTGCGGTGCCCCCCGCCCCGAGAGTGCCTCCCAGGCCGAGGGAGCCCGGCGGTCGAGTGTCGTAGGAAAGCGCGTGCCACGGCTGTGTCGGTCACAGGGGCCAGAGGTAGTTTGGGCAACGGCTTAGATCCGTATGAAGCTCATCCTTTCCGGCCTGTTCTGGCGGCGGCTAGGCGCGCGCGCGCGAATGGCACGACGCCCCTGGTTCCAGCGAGGCGACGGCGCCCCGCACCCCACTCTCTGGGCCGAGCAGAGCCCCCGAGCGCAAGGTTCCCCGCTCCGCCTGTCCAGGCCGCGGGGCCAGCAGGCTGTCTGCCCGGGTAGACCCCGCTCTCCGAGCGGCCGGGCCCCAACGTTCAAGAGGTGTACGAAGCCACCTTGAGGTGGAGCCCTTCCACCCCTGGCCGTCCGAGGCCCGCCGGTAGCCTTGGCTTGTCCCCACTCCGCCTGTCCAGGCCGCGGGGCCGACAGGCTGTCTGCCCGGGTAGACCCCGCTCTCCGAGCGGCCGGGCCCCAACGTTCAAGAGGTGTACGAAGCCACCTTTGGGGGGGCTGCGGTGCCCCCCGCCCCGAGAGTGCCTCCCAGGCCGAGGGGAGCCAGGCGGTCGAGTGTCGTAGGAAAGCGCGTGCGCGGCTGTGTCGGTCACACGAGCCAGAGTTAGTTTGGGCAACGGCTTAGATCCGTATGCAGCTCAACCTTTCCGGCCTGTCCTGGCGGCGGCTAGGCGCGTGCGAACGTCACAACGCCCCTGGTTCCAGCGAGGCGACGGCGCCCCGCACCCAACTCTCCGGGCCGAGCAGAGCCCCCGAGCGCAAGAGCACCCGCTCCGCCTGCCCAGGCCGCGGGGCCGACAGGCTGTCTGCCCGGGTAGACCCCGCTCTCCGAGCGGCCGGGCGCCACGTTCAAGAGGTGTACGAAGCCACCTAAAGGGGGCTGCGGTGGCCCCCTGCCCCGAGAGTGCCTCCCAGGCCGAGGGAGCCCGGCGGTCGAGTGTCGTAGGAAAGCGCGCGCGCGGCTGTGTCACACGGGCCAGAGTTAGTTTGGGCAACGGCTTAGATCCGTATGCAGCTCAACCTTTCCGGCCTGTTCTGGCGGCGGCTAGGCGCGCGCGCACGTCACGACGCCCCTGGTTCCAGCGAGGCGACGGCGCCCCGCCACCCCACTCTCCGGGCCGAGCAGAGCGTCCGCTCTCGCTCCTTGGAGCAGAGCCCCCCGAGCGCAAGAGTCCCCGCTCCCGCCTGTCCAGGCCGCGGGGGCCGACAGGCTGTCTGCCCGGGTAGACACCGCTCTCCGAGCGGCCGGGCCGCAACGTTCAAGAGGTGTACGAAGCCACCTTGGGGGGGCTGCGGAGCCCCCCCTCCCCATGAGAGCGCCTCACAGGCTTTGCTGATAACCCCGTCCTAGCTGCCTGCGCGGGCAGGCGGGACCCCCAGGAGGCCGCGCATAGCCCGCGGCAGCCACCGCTGAAGTCCACAGCAGTTGGCAGATAGGAGTCTTGGAGAAAAAAACGACAAAGTGCAAACGCTCCAGGCGCCGACCAGGGGTGCGTACCTGGCTGGCCGGGCCGGCGGGAGCTGCGGCTGCTGGAGTTGCACCGAGTGTCGATGCATGTCGTGAGAACCGGTATGAGGTTGAACCTGGGCCCTCGGGGCCGAGGCGCGGTTCCAGGGAGACGGAAGGAGCGGGCGTGTTTCCCCTGATAGCGCCGACGACGGTAAAATAAGGCCTCGCAAAACGTCAGGACGAACACCTTTTTTGCATATAAGGGAACGAGCGGTGTGCGGTCTCTGACCAAGTGAGTATTTCTCAAACTCGAAGCACCCGCGGCGGCCTCCCCTCTGCCGCCACCCCGCACCCTCCTGGGGCAGAGCCACCGAGAGCAAGAGTCCCCCCCGCACTC
>NW_027102094.1:97500-117500 GCF_035609145.1 Eleutherodactylus coqui
GGGCAGCAGCCCCCGCTGAAGTCCAAGGCATGTGCCAGAGGCGAGCCTTGGAGAAAAAACGACAAAGTCCAAACGCTCCAGGCGCTGGCCAGGGGTGCGGAGCGGGCTGGCCGGGCCGGCGGGGGCTGCAGCTGCCGGGGCTGAGCCGAGTGTCAGTGCATGTCCTGAGAACCGGGAAGGGGACAAACCGGTGGCTCCAGGCCGGGTTGGAGTTCCAGGAGGTCGGCCTGACTCTGGAGGTTTTCCCCCTGGCATTTCCCCATAGGCCAAAAGGGGGGAAGTCAAAAAAGCACCCCCGGCAGATGTATGCAGAGTTGGGCTGATGGGTGACGGAGAGCGGGCTGTTGGCAGCTGTGTGGTGGCTGCTGGCAGCCGTGTGCTGGCTGCAGGGGTGGGCCTGGGCGGCTGCGGAGGGCCCCCTGAGTGCACCTACCAGTAGGGGCTGATGACCCAGGCTGAGCCTCCGATGTGCCCGGGCAGGACACCCAGGAGGCGGGGAGCACCCCCCGCTGAAGTCCATGGCAGTTGGCAGAGGCGAGTCTTGGGGGAAAAAACGACAAAGTCCAAACGCTCCAGGCGCCGGGCAGGGTGGCGGACCCGGCTGGCCAGGCCGGCGGGGGCTGCGGCTGCCGGGGCTGAGCCGAGTATTAGTGCATGTCCTGAGAACCGGGAAGGGGACAAACCGGTGGCTCCAGGCCGGGTTGGAGTTCCAGGAGGTCGGCCTGACTCTGGAGGTTTTCCCCTTAGCTTTTCCCCATAGGCCAAAAGGGGGGAAGTCAAAAAAGCACCCCCAGCAGATGTATGCAGAGTTGGGCTGGGGGGTGACGGAGAGCGGGCTGTTGGCAGCTGTGTGGTGGCTGCTGGCAGCCGTGTGCTGGCTGCAGGGGTGGTCCTGGGCGGCTGCGGAGGGCCCCCTGAGTGCAGCTACCAGCGGTGGCTCAAGACATTGCCTGAGCCTCCGATGTGCCCGGGCAGGACACCCAGGAGGCGGGGAGCAGCCCCCGCTGAAGCCCACGGCAGTTGGCAGAGATGAGTCTTTGAAAAAAACGACAAAGTCCAAACGCTCCAGGCGCTGGCCAGGGGTGCGGACCGGGCTGGCCGGGCCGGCGGGGGCTGCGGCGGCCGGGGCTGAGCCGAGTGTTGACGCATGTCGTGAGAACCGGGAAGGGGACAAACCGGTGGCTTCAGGCCGGGTTGGAGTTCCATGAGGTCGGCCTGACTCTGGAGGTTTTCCCCTTGGCATTATCCCATAGGCCAAAAGGGGGGAAGTCAAAAAAGCACCCCCAGCAGATGTATGCAGGAGGGGCTGGGGGGTGACGGAGAGCGGGCTGTTGGCAGCTGTGTGGTGGCTGCTGGCAGCCGTGTGCTGGCTGCAGGGGTGGGCCTGGGCGGCTGCCGAGGGCCCCCAAAGCGCACCTACCAGCAGTGGCTCAAGACCCAGGCTGACCCTCCGATGTGCCCGGGCAGGACACCCAGGAGGCGGGGAGCAGCCCCCGCTGAAGCCCACGGCAGTTATCAGAGATGAGTCTTTGAAAAAATGACAAAGTCCAAACGCTCCAGGCGCTGGCCAGGGGTGCGGACCGGGCTGGCCGGGCCGGCGGGAGCTGCGGCTGCCGGGGCTGAGCCGAGTGTCGATGCATGTCGTGAGAACCGGGAAGGGGACAAACCGGTGGCTTCAGGCCGGGTTGGAGTTCCATGAGGTCGGCCTGACTCTGGAGGTTTTCCCCTTGGCATTATCCCATAGGCCAAAAGGGGGGAAGTCAAAAAAGCACCCCCAGCAGATGTATGCATAAGGGGCTGGGGGGTGACGGAGAGCGGGCTGTTGGCAGCTGTGTGGTGGCTGCTGGCAGCCGTGTGCTGGCTGCGGGGGTGGGCCCGGGAGGCTGCGGAGGGCCCCCTGAGTGCACCTGCCAGCGGTGGCTCAAGACATTGCCTGAGCCTCCGATGTGCCCGGGCAGGACACCCAGGAGGCGGGGAGCAGCCCCCGCTGAAGCCCAGGGCAGTTGGCAGAGATGGGTCTTTGAGAAAAAATGACAAAGTCCAAACGCTCCAGGCGCTGGCCAGGGGTGCGGACCGGGCTGGCCGGGCCGGCGGGGGCTGCGGCGGCCGGGGCTGAGCCGAGTGTCTATGCTTGTCCTGAGAACCGGGAAGGGGACAAACCTGTGGCTCCAGGCCGGGTTGGAGTTCCAGGAGGTCGGCCTGACTCTGGAGGTTTCCCCCCTGGCTTTTCCCCATAGGCCAAAAGGGGGGAAGTCAAAAAAGCACCCCCGCCAGATGTATGCAGATGGGCTGGGGGGTGACGGAGAGCGGGCTGTTGGCAGCTGTGTGGTGGCTGCTGGCAGCCGTGTGCTGGCTGCAGGGGTGGGCCTGGGCGGCTGCGGAGGGCCCCCTGAGTGCACCTACCAGCGGTGGCTCAAGACATTGCCTGAGCATACGATGTGCCCGGGCAGGACACCCAGGAGGCGGGGAGCAGCCCCCGCTGAAGCCCACGGCAGTTGGCAGAGACGAGTCTTTGAAAAAAAATGACAAAGTCCAAACGCTCCAGGCGCTGGCCAGGGGTGCGGACCGGGCTGGCCGGGCCGGCGGGAGCTGCAGCTGCTGGGGCTGAGCCGAGTGTCGATGCATGTCGTGAGAACCGGGAAGGGGACAAACCGGTGGCTCGAGGCCGAGCTGGAGTTCCAGGAGGTCGGCCTGACTCTGGAGGTTTTCCCCTTAGCATTTTACCATAGGCCAAAACGGGGGAAGTCAAAAAAGCACCCCCAGCAGATGTATGCAGAAGTGGCTGGGGGGTGATGGAGAGCGGGCTGTTGGCAGCTGTGTGGTGGCTGCTGGCAGCCGTGTGCTGGCTGCAGGGGTGGGCCTGGGCGGCTGCCGAGGGCCCCCAAAGCGCAGCTACCAGCGGTGGCTCAAGACATTGCCTGAGCCTCCGATGTGCCCGGGCAGGACACCCGGGAGGCGGGGAGCAGCCCCCGCTGAAGCCCACGGCAGTTGGCAGAGATGAGTCTTTGAAAAAAACGACAAAGTCCAAACGCTCCAGGCGTGCCGGCCAGGGGTGCGGACCGGGCTGGCCGGGCCGGCGGGGGCTGCGGCGGCCGGGGCTGAGCCGAGTGTCTAGGCATGTCCTGAGAACCGGGAAGGGGACAAACCGGTGGCTCCAGGCCGGGTTGGAGTTCCAGGAGGTCGGCCTGACTCTGGAGGTTTTCCCCTTAGCTTTTCCCCATAGGCCAAAAGGGGGGAAGTCAAAAAAGCACCCCCGGCAGATGTATGCAGAGTTGGGCTGGGGGGTGACGGAGAGCGGGCTGTTGGCAGCTGTGTGGTGGCTGCTGGCAGCCGTGTGCTGGCTGCAGGGGTGGGCCCCGGGCGGCTGCGGACTGCCCCCTGAGTGCACCTACCAGCGGTGGCTCAAGACATTGCCTGAGCATACGATGTGCCCGGGCAGGACACCCAGGAGGCGGGGAGCAGCCCCCGCTGAAGCCCACGGCAGTTGGCAGAGGCGAGTCTTGGAGAAAAAATGACAAAGTCCAAACGCTCCAGGCGCTGGCCAGGGGTGCGGACCGGGCTGGCCGGGCCGGCGGGGGCTGCGGCGGCCGGGGCTGAGCCGAGTGTCTATGCATGTCCTGAGAACCGGGAAGGGGACAAACCGGTGGCTCCAGGCCGGGTTGGAGTTCCAGGAGGTCGGCCTGACTCTGGAGGTTTTTCCCTTAGCTTTTTCCCATAGGCCAAAAGGGGGGAAGTCAAAAAAGCACCCCCAGCAGATGTATGCAGGAGGGGCTGGGGGGTGACGGAGAGCGGGCTGTTGGCAGCTGTGTGGTGGCTGCTGGCAGCCGTGTGCTGGCTGCAGGGGTGGGCCTGGGCGGCTGCTGAGGGCCCCCTGAGTGCAGCTACCAGCGGTGGCTCAAGACATTGCCTGAGCCTCCGATGTGCCCGGGCAGGACACCCAGGAGGCGGGGAGCAGCCCCCGCTGAAGCCCACGGCAGTTGGCAGAGATGGGTCTTTGAGAAAAAATGACAAAGTCCAAACGCTCCAGGCGCTGGCCAGGGGTGCGGACCGGGCTGGCCGGGCCGGCGGGAGCTGCGGCTGCCGGGGCTGAGCCGAGTGTCGATGCATGTCGTGAGAACCGGGAAGGGGACAAACCTGTGGCTCCAGGCCGGGTTGGAGTTCCAGGAGGTCGGCCTGACTCTGGAGGTTTTCCCCTTAGCATTTCCCCATAGGCCAAAAGGGGGGAAGTCAAAAAAGCACCCCCAGCAGATGTATGCATAAGGGGCTGGGGGGTGACGGAGAGCGGGCTGTTGGCAGCTGTGTGGTGGCTGCTGGCAGCCATGTGCTGGCTGCGGGGGTGGGCCTGGGAGGCTGCGGAGGGCCCCCTGAGTGCACCTGCCAGCGGTGGCTCAAGACATTGCCTGAGCCTCCGATGTGCCCGGGCAGGACACCCAGGAGGCGGGGAGCAGCCCCCGCTGAAGCCCACGGCAGTTGGCAGAGATGGGTCTTTGAGAAAAAATGACAAAGTCCAAACGCTCCAGGCGCTGGCCAGGGTTGCGGACCGGGCTGGCGGGGCCGGCGGGGGCTGCGGCTGCCGGGGCTGAGCCGAGTGTCGATGCATGTCGTGAGAACCGGGAAGGGGACAAACCGGTGGCTCCAGGCCGGGTTGGAGTTCCAGGAGGTCGGCCTGACTCTGGAGGTTTTCCCCTTAGCTTTTTCCCCATTGGCCAAAGGGGGGAAGTCAAAAAAGCACCCCCAGCAGATGTATGCAGAAGGGGCTGGGGGGTGACGGAGAGCGGGCTGTTGGCAGCTGTGTGGTGGCTGCTGGCAGCCGTGTGCTGGCTGCAGGGGTGGGCCTGGGCGGCTGCGGAGGGCCCCCTGAGTGCACCTACCAGTAGGGGCTGAAGACCCAGGCTGAGCCTCCGATGTGCCCGGGCAGGACACCCAGGAGACGGGGAGCAGCCCCCGCTGAAGTCCACGGCAGTTGGCAGAGACGCGTCTTGGAGAAGAAACGACAAAGTCCAAACGCTCCGGGCGCCGGCCAGGGGGGCGGACCCGGCTGGCCGGGCCTGCGGGAGCTGCGGCGGCCGGGGCAGAGTCGAGTGTCAGTGCAGGTCGTGAGAACCGGTATGAGGGTAATCCTGGTCGCTCCGGGCCCAGCCAGGGTACCAGGGAGGCGGAAGGAGCGGGCGTGTTTCCCCTGATAGCGCCGACGACGGTAAAATAAGGCCTCGCAAAACGTCACCACGAACACCTTGTCGGGGTATATGGGAACGAGCGGTGTGCGGTCTTTGACAAAGTGACAGTATGTCTCAAAAAAAGCTCCCTCCCGGCAGATGTGCGCGGACGGGCCTGGCTGGTGACGGAGAGCGGGCTGTTGGCAGCGGTGTGCTGGCTGCAGGGGTGGCCCGGGGCGGCTGCGGAGGGCCCCCTGAGTGCACCTGCCAGCGGTGGCTCAAAACCCCCGCTGAGCCTCCGATGTGCCCGGGCAGGACCCCAGGAGGCCGGGCACAGACCGCAGCCTGCCCCCTTGCCGTCCGATGAAGCTTGCACGGTCAGAAAAGTTTCAAAGTCCCAACGGGGAGAGAGTGTTGACGGCGAGGGGGTGCTGGCTGCTCCAGGGGCCGGGAGGGAGGCCCTGGAGGTCGGCCTGGGGGCGCGGAGGGGCCCCCGTGTGTCCCTGAGCGTCCCCCGGTCTTTGGTCGAGAGGGGGTCTCAGCCGCTAATGTGCCCGCCCGGGTACGCAGGGAGTCCGGCCTGGGGCGAGTGGAGCAGCCCCCGTGTGTCCCCGAGCGCCCCCCCCCCGGTCTTTGGTGGAGAGGGGGTCTCAGCCGCTAATGTGCCCGCCTCAGGGAGTCCGGCCTGGGGCGAGTGGAGCAGCCCCCGTGTGTCCCTGAGCGTCCCCTGGCGTTTGCTGAAGAGGGGGTCTCAGCCGCTAATGTGCCCGCCCGGGTACCTAGGGAGGCCGGCCTGGGGTGAGTGGAGCAGCCCCCGTGTGTCCCTGAGTGTCCCCCGGTCTTTGGTCAAGAGGGGGTCTCAGCCGCTAATGTGCCCGCCTGGGTACCTAGAGAGGCCGGCCTGGGGCGAGTGGAGCAGCCCCTGTGTGTCCCCGAGCGCCCCCCGGTCTTTGGTGGAGAGGGGGTCTCAGCCGCTAATGTGCCCGCCTGGGTACCTACAGAGGCCGGCCTGGGGCGAGTGGAGCAGCCCCTGTGTGTCCCCGAGCGCCCCCCGGTCTTTGGTGGAGAGGGGGTCCCAGCCGCTAATGTGCGCGCCTCAGGGAGTCCGGCCTGGGGCGAGTGGAGCAGCCCCCGTGTGTCCCCGAGCGCCCCCCGGTCTTTGGTGGAGAGGGGGTCCCAGCCGCTAATGTGCCCGCCTCAGGGAGTCCGTCCTGGGGCGAGTGGAGCAGCCCCCGTGTGTCCCCGAGTGTCCCCTGGCGTTTGCTGAAGAGGGGGTCTCAGCCGCTAATGTGCCCGCCTCAGGGAGTCCGGCCTGGGGCGAGTGGAGCGGCCCCCGTGTGTCCCTGAGTGCCCCCGGTCTTTGGTGGAGAGGGGGTCTCAGCCGCTAATGTGCCCGCCTCAGGGAGTCCGGCCTGGGGCGAGTGGAGCAGCCCCCGTGTGTCCCCGAGCGCCCCCCGGTCTTTGGTGGAGAGGGGGTCTCAGCCGCTAATGTGCCGGCCTCAGGGAGTCCGGCCTGGGGTGAGTGGAGCAGCCCCCGTGTGTCCCCGAGCGCCCCCCGGTCTCTGGTGGAGAGGGGGTCTCGGCCGCTAATGTGCCCGCCTCAGGGAGTCCGGCCTGGGGCGAGTGGAGCAGCCCCCGTGTGTCCCCGAGCGCCCCCCGGTCTCTGGTCGAGAGGGGGTCTCGGCCGCTAATGTGCCCGCCTCAGGGAGTCCGGCCTGGGGCGAGTGGAGCAGCCCCCGTGTGTCCCCGAGTGCCCCCCGGTCTCTGGTCGAGAGGGGGTCTCAGCCGCTAATGTGCCCGCCTCAGGGAGGCCGGCCTGGGGCGAGTGGAGCAGCCCCCGCGTGTCCCTGAGCGCCCCCGGTCTTTGGTCGAGAGGGGGTCTCAGCCGCTAATGTGCCCGCCTGGGTACCCAGGGAGGCCGGCCTGGGGCGAGTGGAGCAGCCCCCGTGTGTCCCTGAGCGTCCCCCGGTCATTGGTGGAGAGGGGTTCTCAGCCGCTGATGTGCCCGCCTCAGGGAGTCCGGCCTGGGGCGAGTGGAGCAGCCCCCGTGTGTCCCCGAGCGCCCCCCGGTCTCTGCTCGAGAGGGGGTCTCAGCCGCTAACGTGCCCGCCTCAGGGAGGCCGGCCTGGGGCGAGTGGAGCAGCCCCCGGGTGTCCCTGAGCGCCCCCTGGCGTTTGCTGAATAGGGGGTCCCAGCCGCCAATATGGCCGCCCGGGGTGGCCCTGTGCAGCCCCCGTGCGCCCCTGAGTGTTTTTCAGTATCTGGCTGAGACACCCCCTGACCCTCCGACGGTGTCCGTTTGGAGTGCCTGGTGCCTGGGCACCCCCTGAGTGTTTTTCAGTATCTGGCCGAGACACCCCCTGACCCTCCGCCGGTGTCCGTTTGGAGAGCCTGGTGCCTGGGCACAGACCGCGGCAGCTCCCGCTGGCCGCATTGACAGAGTGCTGAAAAAATGACAAAGTCCGAAAATGCCTGAGAACCGGGAAGGGGACAAACCGGCGGCTCCAGGCCGAGCCGGAGTTCCAGGAGGTCGGCATGATTTTGCCGGTTTCCCCATAGGATGTGCCAAGTTGCCAAAATGGGGGAACTCAAAAAAGCACCCCCGCCAGATGTATGTAGGGGGGCTGGATGGTCGATAGGGAGTGGGTGTCTGGCAGCAGGGGCCACCCCGCGCAGGTGCCCCGGGGGGCCCGCGGGGGGCCCCCGAAGACACCCCCCCCAGCACTCGCTCAAAACCCCGTCCGAGCCGCCCGCGCTGCCCGGAGGGAGTCCCGGGAGGCCGGGCACGGCCCGCGGGTCTCTCCCTCTGCCCCCCGGTGAGGTTTGCACGGGGGGGAAAAGTTTCAAAGTCCCAACGGGGGCGAGAGACGGTGCGGCGAGGGGTGTCGGGCTGCTCCGCGGACCCGGGGGAAGCCCGGGGAGGGCGGCCTGAGGGCGCGGAGGGCCCCCTGAGAGTGCCTACGGGTAGTGGGTGAGAAACCCTGCCTGTCCGCCCCACGGGGCCGGGCAGGACACCAGGAGGCCGGGCAGAGCCCGCAGCTTACCCCCTTGCCGTCCGATGACGCTTGCACGGTCGGAAAAGTTTCAAAGTCCCAACGGGGGGAGAGTGTTGACGGCGAAGGGGTGCTGGCTGCCCCTGGGGCCGGGCTGGAGCCCCTGGAGGTCGGCCTGGGGGTGTGGAGGGGCCCCGTGAGAGCACCCAACAGTAGTCGCTCAAGACAATGCCTGAGCCTCCGGTGTGCCCGGGCATGAACCCCAGGAGGCGGGGAACAGCCGTGGCAGCCCCTGCTGAAGTCCTTGGCAGTTGGCAGAGGCGAGTCTTGGGGGAAAAAATGACAAAGTCCAAACGCTCCAGGCGTGCCGGCCAGGGGGGCAGACACGGCTGGCCTGGCCGGTGGGAGCTGCGGCTGCCGGGGCTGAGCCGAGTGTCAATGCATGTCATGAGAACCGGTATGAGGGTAATCCTGGTCGCTCCGGGCCGAGCCACGGTTCCGGGAAGGCGGAAGGAGCGGGCCTGCTTCCCCTGATAGCGCCGACGGCGGTAAAATAAGGCCTCGCAAAACGTCACCGCGAACACCTTGTCGGGGTATAAGGGAACGAGCGGTGTGCGGTCTTTGACAAAGTGACAGTATGTCTCAAAAAAAGCACCCCCGGCAGATGTGTGCAGACGGGGCTGGCTGGCTGGTTGGTGATGGAGAGCGGGCTGTTGGCAGCAGTGTGCTGGCTGCAGGGGTGGCCCGGGGCGGCTGCGGAGGGCCCCCCAAAGCGCACCTACCAGTAGTTGCTCAAGACCCAGGCGGAGCCTCCGATGTCCCCGGGCAGGACCCCAGGAGGCCGGGCACAGACCGCAGCCTGCCCCCTTGCCGTTTGATGAAGCTTGCACGGTCAGAAAAGTTTCAAAGTCCCAACGGGGAGAGAGTGTTGACGGCGAGGGGGTGCTGGCTGCTCCAGGGGCCGGGGGCAACCCCTGGAGGCTGGGCACGGACCCCGGCAGCCCCTCTTGCAGTCGAACAAAGTTTGAGGAGACAAGTCATGAGAATGACAAAGTCCAAACGCTCCAGGCGCCGGCCAGGGGTGCGGACCTGGCTGGCCGGGCCGGCGGGAGCTGCGGCTGCCAGGGAAGATCTGGGTGTCAATGCATGTCCTGAGAACCGGGAAGGGGACAAACCGGTGGCTCCGGGCCGAGCTGGAGTTCCAGGAGGTCGGCCTGACTCTGGAGGTGTCCCCCCTGGCTTTTCCCCATAGGCCAAAATGGGGGAAGTCAAAAAAGCACCCCCGCCAGATGTATGCAGGGGGGCTGGGGGGCGATGGAGAGCGGGCTGTTGGCAGCTGTGTGGTGGCTGCTGGCAGCCATGTGCTGGCTGCAGGGGTGGGCCTGGGCGGCTGCGGAGGGCCCCCTGAGTGCACCTGCCAGCAGTGGCTCAAAACCCTGGCTGAGCCTCCGATGTGCCCGGGCAGGACCCCAGGAGGCCGGGCACAGACCGCAGCCTGCCCCCTTGCCGTTTGATGAAGCTTGCACGGTCAGAAAAGTTTCAAAGTCCCAACGGGGAGAGAGTGTTGACGGCGAGGGGGTGCTGGCTGCTCCAGGGGCCGGGGGCAACCCCTGGAGGCTGGGCACGGACCGCGGCCGCCCCCCTTGCAGGCGGACAAAGTTTGAGGAGACAAGTCATGAAAATGATAAAGTCCAAACGCTCCAGGCGCCGGCCAGGGGGGCAGACCCGGCTGGCCGGGCTGGCGGGGGCTGCGGCTGCCGGGGCTGAGCCGAGTGTCAATGCATGTCCTGAGAACCGGGAAGGGGACAGATCAGTAGCTCCAGGCCGAGCTGGAGTTCCAGGAGTTCGGCATGACTCTGGTGGTTTTCCCCCTGGCTTTTCCCCATAGGCCAAAACGGGGGGAGGCAAAAAAGCACCCCCAGCAGATGTATGCAGAGGGGCTGGCGGGTGATGGGGAGCGGGCTGTTGGCAGCAGTGTGCAGGCTGCAGAGGTGTGCATGGGCGGCTGCGGAGGGCCCCCAGAGTGCACCTGCCAGCGGTGGCTCAAGACCCTGGCTGAGCCTCCGATGTCCCCCGGCAGGACCCCAGGAGGCCGGGCACAGACCGCAGCCTGCCCCCTTGCCGTTTGATGAAGCTTGCACGGTCAGAAAAAGTTTCAAAGTCCCGACGGGGAGAGAGTGTTGACGGCGAGGGGGTGCTGGCTGCTCCAGGGGCCGGGGGCAACCCCTGGAGGCTGGGCACGGACCGCGGCCGCCCCCCTTGCAGTCGGACAATGTCTGAGGAGACAAGTCATGAAAATGACAAAGTCCAAACGCTCCAGGCGTGCCGTCCAGGGGTGCGGACCCGGCTGGCCGGGCCGGCGGGGGCTGCGGCGGCTGGGGCTGAGCCGAGTGTCAATGCAGGTCCTGAGAACCGGGAAGGGGACAGACCAGTAGCTCCAGGCCGAGCTGGAGTTCCAGGAGGTCGGCCTGACTCTGGAGGTTTTCCCCCTGGCTTTTCCCCATAGGCCGAAATGGGGGAAGTCAAAAAAGCACCCCCAGCAGATGTATGCAGAGGGGCTGGGGGGCGATGGAGAGCGGGCTGTTGGCAGCAGTGTGCTGGCTGCAGGGGTGGCCCAGGGCGGCTGCGGAGGGCCCCCTGAGTGCACCTACCAGTGGTGGCTCAAGACATTGCCTGTGCCTCCGATGTGCCCGGGCAGGACACCCAGGAGGCGGGGAGCAGCCCCCGCTGAAGCCCATGGCATGTGCCAGAGGCGAGTCTTGGAGAAAAAAACGACAAAGTCCAAACGCTCTGGGCGCCGGGCAGGGTGGTGGACCCGGCTGGCCCGGCCGACGGGGGCTGTGGCTGCCGGGGCTTAGCCGAGTGTCGACGCATGTCCTGAGAACCGGGAAGGGGACAAACCAGTGGCTCCAGGCCGGGTTGGAGTTCCAGGAGGTCGGCCTGACTCTGGAGGTTTCCCCCCCCGGCCTTTCCCCATAGGCCAAAATGGGGGAAGTCAAAAAAGCACCCCCAGCAGATGTATGCAATGGGCTGGGGGGTTATGGAGAGCGGGCTGTTGGCAGCCGTGTGGTGGCTGCAGGGGTGGGCCTGGGCGGCTGCGGAGGGCCCCCAAAGTGCACCTACCAGTAGGGGCCCAAGACCCTGGCTGAGCCTCCGATGTGCCCGGGCAGGACCCCAGGAGGCCGGGCACAGACCGCAGCCTGCCCCCTTGCCGTCTGATGACGCTTGCACGGTCAGAAAAGTTTCAAAGTCCCCACGGGGAGAGAGTGTTGACGGCGAGGGGGTGCTGGCTGCTCCGGGGGCAACCCCTGGAGGCTGGGCACGGACCGCGGCAGCCCCCCCCCCCTTGCAGTCGAACAAAGTTTGAGGAGACAAGTCATGAAAATGACAAAGTCCAAACGCTCCAGGCGCCGGCCAGGGGGGCGGACCTGGCTGGCTGGGACCGGCGGGAGCTACGGCGGCTGGGGAAGAGCCGAGTGTCAATGCAGGTCACGAGAACCGGTATGAGGGTAAACCTGGCCGCTCCGGGCCGAGGCACGGTTCCAGGAGGGCGGAAGGAGCGGGCCTGCTTCCCCTGATAGCGCCGACGGCGGTAAAATAAGGCCTCGCAAAACGTCACCACGAACACCTTGTCGGGGTATAAGGGAACGAGCGGTGTGCGGTCTTTGACAAAGTGACAGTATGTCTCAAAAAAAGCACCCCCCCGGCAGATGTGTACAGAGGGGCTGGCTGGTGATGGAGAGCGGGCTGTTGGCAGCAGTGTGCTGGCTGCAGGGGTGGCCCGGGGCGGCTGCGGAGGGCCCCCAAAGCGCACCTACCAGTGGTGGCGGAAAACCCAGGCTGAGCCTCCGATGTGCCCGGGCAGGACCCCAGGAGGCCGGGCACAGACCGCAGCCTGCCCCCTTGCCGTTTGACGAAGCTTGCACGGTCAGAAAAGTTTCAAAGTCCCAACGGGGAGAGAGTGTTGACGGCGAGGGGGTGCTGGCTGCTCCAGTGGCCGGGGGCAACCCCTGGAGGCTGGGCACGGACTGCGGCAGCCCCCCTTGCAGTCGGACAAAGTTTGAGGAGACAAGTCATGAAAATGACAAAGTCCAAACGCTCCAGGCGCCGGCCAGGGTGGCGGACCCGGCTGGCCGGGCTGGCGAGGGCTGCGGCTGCCGGTGCTGAGCCGGGTGTCAATGCATGTCCTGAGAACCGGGAAGGGGACAAACCGGTGGCTCCGGGCCGAGCTGGGGTTCCAGGAGGTCGGCCTGACTCTGGTGGTTTTCCCCCTGGCTTTTCCCCATAGGCCAAAATGGGGGAAGTCAAAAAAGCACCCCCGGCAGATGTATGCAGAGGGGCTGGCGGGTGATGGGGAGCGGGCTGTTGGCAGCAGTGTGCATGGGCGGCAGCGTAGGGCCCCCTGAGTGCATCTGCCAGTAGTGACTCAACACCCAGCCAGAGCCTCCGATGTGCCCGGGCAGGACCCCAGGAGGCTGGGCACAGAACGCCGGTTGCCCCCTTGCCGTTTGATGAAGCTTGCACGGTCAGAAAAGTTTCAAAGTCCCCACGGGGGGAGAGTGTTGACGGCGAGGGGGTGCTGGCTGCTCCAGGGGCCGGGAGGGATGTCCTGGAGGTGGGCCTGGGGGTGTGGAGGGGCCCCCTAGGAGCACCCAACAGTAGTTGGTCAAGACCCTGCCCGAGCCTCTGGTGTTGCAGGGCAGGACACCCTGGAGGCTGGGCACGGACCGCCGGTCGCCCCCCCATTGTAGTCCAACAAAGTTTGAAGAGACGAATCACGAAAATCACAAGTCCAAAAATCCCTGAGAACCGGGAAGGGGACAGACCGGTGGCTCCAGGCCGGGCTGGAGTTCCAGGAGGTCGGCAGGACTCTGGAGATTGTCCCCCTGGCTTTTCCCCATAGGCCAAAAGGGGGGAAGTCAAAAAAGCACCCCCAGCAGATGTATGCAGAGGGGCTGGCTGGTGATGGGGAGCGGGCTGTTGGCAGCAGTGTGCTGGCTGCAGGGGTGGCCCGGGGCGGCTGCGGAGGGCCCCCGAGGTGCACCTACCAGCAGTAGCTGAAGACCCTGCCTGAGCCTCCGGTGTTGCAGGGCAGGACACCCAGGAGGCGGGGAACAGCCCGCGGCAGCCCCCGCTGAAGTCCATGGCATTTGCCAGAGGCGAGTCTTGGAGGAAAAACGACAAAGTCCAGATGCTCCAGGCGTGCCGGCCAGGGGAACGGACCCGGCTGGCCGGGCCGGCGGGTGCTGCGGCTGCCGGGGCTGAGCCGAGTGTCGGTGCATGTCGTGAGAACCGGGAAGGGGACAAACCGGTGGCTCCAGGCCGAGCTGGAGTTCCAGGAGGTCGGCCTGACTCTGGACGTTTTCCCCCTGGCTTTTCCCCATAGGCCAAAATGGGGGGAGGCAAAAAAGCACCCCCGGCAGATGTATGCAGAAGGGGCTGGGGGGTGATGGAGAGCGGGCTGTTGGCAGCAGTGTGCCTGTGCCTCCGGTGTTGCAGGGCAGGACACCCAGGAGGCGGGGAACAGCCCGCGGCAGCCCCCGCTGAAGTCCATGGCATTTGCCAGAGGAGAGTGTTGGATGAAAAAACGACAAAGTCCAAACGCTCCGGGCGCCGGCCAGGGGGACGGACCCGGCTGGTCGGGCCGGCGGGAGCTGCGGCTGCCGGGGCTGAGCCGAGTGTCGATGCATGTCGTGAGAACCGGTATGAGGGTAATCCTGGGCCCTCGGGGCCGAGGCACGGTTCCAGGAAGGCGGAAGGAGCGGGCCCGCTTCCCCTGATAGCGCCGACGGCGGTAAAATAAGGCCTCGCAAAACGTCAGGACGAACACCTTTTTTGCATATAAGGGAACGAGCGGTGTGCGGTCTTTGACAAAGTGACTATTTCTCAATGTGCGGAGTGGGGACCGCTCAAAGTCAAAGCGCCGCGGCCGCCCCTCTGCCACCTCCCTGGGAGCAGACTCATCGAGCGCGAGGGTCCCCACTCCGCCTGCCCAGGCCGCGGGGCCGACAGGCTGGCTGGCTGCCCGGGCAGACCCCGCTCTCCGAGCGGCCGGGCCCAACGTTCAAGAGGTGTACGAAGCCACCTTGGGGGGCTGCGGTGGCCCCCCTGAGAGGGCTGATAACCCCGTCCTAGCTGCCTGCGCGGGCAGGCGGGACCCCCAAGAGGCCGGGCACAGCCCGAGGCAGCCACTGCTGAAGCCCAGGGCAGTTGGCAGAGATGAGTCTTTGAGAAAAAATGACAAAGTGCAAACGCTCCAGGCGCCGGCCAGGGGGGCGGACCCGGCTGGCCGGGCCGGCGGGAGCTGCGGCTGCCGGGGAAGAGCCGAGTGTCGATGCATGTCGTGAGAACCGGTATGAGGGTAATCCTGGTCGCTCCGGGCCGAGGCACGGTTCCAGTAGGGCGGAAGGAGCGTGCCCGTTTTCCCTGATAGCGCCGACGGCGGTAAATTAAGGCCTCGCAAAACGTCAGGACGAACACCTTTTTTGCATATAAGGGAACGAGCGGTGTGCGGTCTTTGACAAAGTGACTATTTCTCAATGTGCTGAGAAGGGAGTGGGGACCGCTCAAAGTCAAAGCACCGCGGCCGCCCCTCTGCCGCCTCCCTGGGAGCAGAGACATCGAGCGCGAGTGTCCCCACTCCGCCAGCGCGGGCCGTGGGGCCGACAGGCTGGCTGGCTGCCCGGGCAGACCCCGCTCTCCGAGCGGCCGGGCCCCAACGTTCGAGAGGTGTACGAAGCCACCTTGGGGGGCTGCGGAGGCCCCCCCCTGAGAGCGCCTCCAAGCCCTTGCTGAGAGCCCTGTCCTAGCTGCCTGCGCGGGCAGGCGGGACCCCCCAGTAGGCCGGGCACAGCCCGCGGCAGCCACTGCTGAAGCCCACGGCAGTTGGCAGAGATGGGTCTTTGAGAAAAATGACAAAGTCCAAACGCTCCAAGCGCCGGCCAGGGTGGCGTACCCGGCTGGCCGGGCCGGCGGGAGCCGCGGCTGCCGGGGCTGAGCCGAGTGTCGATGCATGTCCTGAGAACCGGGAAGGGGGCAAACCAGTAGCTCCAGGCCGGGCCGGAGTTCCAGGAGGTCGGCCTGACTCTGGAGGTTTTCCCCCTGGCTTTTCCTCATAAGCCAAAATGGGGGAAGTCAAAAAAGCACCCCCAGCAGATGTATGCAGAGGGGCTGGCGGGTGACGGGGAGCGGGCTGTTGGCAGCAGTGTGCTGGCTGCGGAGGTGTGCATGGGCGTCTGCGGAGGGCCCCCTGAGTGCACCTGCCAGTGGTGGCTCAACACCCTGGCTGAGCCTCCGATGTGCCCGGGCAGGACCCCAGGAGGCCGGGCACAGAACGCCGGCTGCCCCCCTTGCCGTTTGACGAAGCTTGCGCGGTCAGAAAAGTTTCAAAGTCCCAACGGGGAGAGAGCGTTGACGGCGAGGGGGCGCTGGCTGCTCCAGGGGCCGGGAGGGAGGCCCTGGAGGTGGGCCTGGGGGTGTGGAGGGGCCCCCTGAGAGCACCAACCAGCAGTTGCTCAAGACCCTGCCTGAGCCTCCGGTGTGGCAGGGCAGGACACCCATTGGCGGGGAACAGCAGGTGGCAGCCCCTACTGAAGTCCTTGGCAGCTGGCAGAGATGAGTCTTTGAGAAAAAACGACAAAGTCCAAATGCTCCAGGCGCCGGCCAGGGTGGCGGACCCGGCTGGCCGGGCCGACGGGAGCTGCGGCGGCTGGGGAAGAGCCGAGTATCGATGCATGTCCTGAGAACCGGGAAGGGGGCAAACCAGTAGCTCAAGGCCGAGCTGGAGTTCCAGGAGGTCGGCCTGACTCTGGAGGTTTTCCCCCTGGCTTTTCCCCATAGGCCAAAATGGGGGAAGTCAAAAAAGCACCCCCGGCAGATGTATGCAGAGGGGCTGGATGGTGACGGGGAGCGGGCTGTTGGCAGCAGTGTGCTGGCTGCAGTGGGCCCCCGAGGTGCACCTACCAGCAGTTGCTCAAGACCACACCTGAGCCTCCGGTGTTGCAGGTCAGGACACCCATTGGCGGGGAACAGCAGGTGGCAGCCCCTGCTGAAGTCGTTGGCAGAGATGAGTCTTTGAGAAAAAAACGACAAAGTCCAAACGCTCCAGGCGCCGGTCCGGGGGGCGGACCCGGCTGGCCGGGCCGAGGGGAGCTGCGGCGGCTGGGGAAGAGCCGAGTGTCGATGCATGTCCTGAGAACCTGGAAGGGGGCAAACCAGTAGCTCCAGGCCGAGCTGGGGTTCCAGGAGGTCGGCATGACTCTGGAGTTTCCCCCCTTGGCTTTTCCCCATAGGCCAAAACGGGGGAAGTCAAAAAAGCACCCCCAGCAGATGTATGCAGATGGGCTGGCTGGTGATGGAGAGCGGGCTGTTGGCAGCCGTGTGCTGGCTGCAGAGGGCCCCCGAGGTGCTGCACCTACCAGTAGTTGCTCAAGACCCCGACTGACCCTCCGGTGTTGCAGGGCAGGACACCCAGGAGGCGGGGAACAGCCGTGGCAGCCCCTGCTGAATCCCACGGCAGTTGGCAGAGATGAGTCTTTGAGGAAAAATGACAAAGTGCAAACGCTCCAGGCGCCGGCCAGGGGGGCGTACCCGGCTGGCCGGGCCGGCGGGAGCTGCGGCTGCCGGGGCTGAGCCGAGTATCCATGCATGTCGTGAGAACCGGTATGAGGGTAAACCTGGTCGCTCGGGGCCGAGCCACGGTTCCGGGAAGGCGGAAGGAGCGGGCCTGTTTGCCCTGATAGCGCCGACGGCGGTAAATTAAGGCCTCGCAAAACGTCAGGACGAACACCTTTTTTGCATATAAGGGAACGAGCGGTGTGCGGCCTTTGACAAAGTGACTATTTCTCAATGTGCTGAGAAGGGAGTGGGGACCGCTCAAAGTCAAAGCACCGCGTCCGCCCCTCTGCCACCTCCCTGGGAGCAGAGTCATCGAGCGCGAGTGTCCCCACTCCGCCTGTCCAGGCCGCGGGGCCGACAGGCTGGCTGGCTGCCCGGGCAGACCCCGCTCTCACCGAGCGGCCGGGCGCCACGTTCAAGAGGTGTACGAAGCCACCTTGGGGGGCTGCGGAGGCCCCCCTGAGAGGGCTGATAACCCCGTCCTAGCTGCCTGCGCGGGCAGGCGGGACCCCCAAGAGGCCGGGCACAGCCCGCGGCAGCCCCCGCCGAAGTCCACGGCAGTTGGCAGAGACGAGTCTCGGAGAGAAAACGACAAAGTCCAGACGCTCCAGGCGCCGGCCAGGGGTGCGGACCCGGCTGGCCGGGCCGGCGGGAGCTGCGGCTGCCGGGGCTGAGCCGAGTGTCGACGCATGTCGTGAGAACCGGTATGAGGGTAATCCTGGGCCCTCGGGGCCGAGCTACGGTTCCATGAAGGCGGAAGGTGCGGGCCTGTTTCCCCTGATAGCGCCGACGACGGTAAAATAAGGGCTCGCAAAACGTCAGGACGAACACCTTTTTTGCATATAAGGGAACGAGCGGTGTGCGGTCTTTGACAAAGTGACTATTTCTCAGAGTGCTGGAGTGGGGACCGCTCAAAGTCAAAGCACCGCGGCCGCCCCTCTGCCACCTCCCTGGGAGCAGAGTCATAGAGCGCAAGTGTCCCCACTCCGCCTGTGCAGGCCGCGGGGCCAACAGGCTGGCTGGCTGGCTGCCCGGGCGACCCCCCTCCGAGATGCCGGGCTGAGGCGTAGGCAGCCGCCTCCATCACCACCACCCAAGGCGAGAGAGTGGGTCAACGGGAGAGCCGTCGCGGCCGGGGGACCCTCGCCGCGCCCATGTCCGGGGAAGGACCACAAGGGCCCTGCTCCCCGGCGCCCCGGCGAGCGGGTTCACCCTCGGCGCGTACGGCTCTCGAGGATGGGGAAGGGACGCGCGTGGGCGTCCCTCCCGTCCCCCGCGGAAGAAGGCGAGCGACTCTGCGCGTCGGGACACCCCGCGGAGCCCCCTGCGGGGGGAGTACTCCGGGGGAGAAGCGTGGCGCAGGGGGTGCAGCCCTTTCCCAGGCCACCGTGCGACGGCGTCGGTGGGGCCGACGCCGAGAGAGAGAACGATCCGGGCTCTCCCGCCTCAGGGCGGCCGAGAGCGGGGCACGGGCCCCACGTTTGGTGACGGTTTTCCCGAAAGCGAAGGACCCCCGCCTGTCCCCTCGGGCTCCGGCCGATGCGGGCGGTCCAGGGCGGGGATAGGGGACGGCGGCCTGCGGACGACGCGCTTTATCCCCAGAAGGAGCGAGGCATGAGGGGGTGTTCCACCCCCGCCGGCCGGTCTCGCTCCTTCTCCGGGCTACGCCTCGGCGGAGTAAAGACCCCCGGGTCAACGCTCCCGCGTCCGGGTGCCGCCGCGCGTCCCCTTCCCGCGGGGGGTGGATCCCTTCCACCCCTGGCCGTTCGAGGCCCGTGCGCCTCGGGCGGCCTCCCTTCCGAGAGAGGGAGAGAGAGACGGAGGACGGTGGTCCGCGACGGCGCGAGACGTCCAAGTTGTGTTCCCCACGGCGGCTACCCGGTCGATCCCGCCCGGTGGCCTAGGCTTTTCCCCACTCTGCCTGTCCAGGCCGCGGGGCCGACAGGCTGTCTGCCCGGGTAGACCCCGCTCTCCGAGCGGCCGGGCCCCAACGTTCAAGAGGTGTGTACGAAGCCACCTCGGGGTGGAGCCCTTCCACCCCTGGCCGTCCGAGGCCCGTGCGCCTCGGGCGGCCCCCCTTCCCGAGAGAGGGAGAGAGAGACGGAGGACGGTGGTCCGCGACGGCGCGAGGCGTCCAACTTGTGTTCCCCCACGGCGGCTACCCGGTCGATCCCGCCCGGTAGCCTAGGCTTTTCCCCACTCTGCCTGTCCAGGCCGCGGGGCCGACAGGCTGTCTGCCCGGGTAGACCCCGTTCTCACTGAGCGGCCGGGCCCCAACGTTCAAGAGGTGTACGAAGCCACCTCGGGGTGGAGCCCTTCCACCCCTGGCCGTCCGAGGCCCGTGCGCCTCGGGCGGCCCCCCTTCCCGAGAGACGGAGGACGGTGGTCCGCGACGGTGCGAGGCGTCCAACTTGTGTTCCCCCACGGCGGCTTCCCGGTCGATCCCGCCCGCCGGTAGCCTAGGCTTTTCCCCGCTCCGCCTGTCCAGGCCGCGGGGCCGACAGGCTGTCTGCCCGGGTAGACCCCGCTCTCCGAGCGGTCGGGCCCCAACGTTCAAGAGGTGTACGAAGCCACCTTTGGGGGGGGCTGCGGTGCCCCCCGCCCCGAGAGTGCCTCCCAGGCCGAGGGAGCCCGGCGGTCGAGTGTCGTAGGAAAGCGCGTGCCACGGCTGTGTCGGTCACAGGGGCCAGAGGTAGTTTGGGCAACGGCTTAGATCCGTATGAAGCTCATCCTTTCCGGCCTGTTCTGGCGGCGGCTAGGCGCGCGCGCGCGAATGGCACGACGCCCCTGGTTCCAGCGAGGCGACGGCGCCCCGCACCCCACTCTCTGGGCCGAGCAGAGCCCCCGAGCGCAAGGTTCCCCGCTCCGCCTGTCCAGGCCGCGGGGCCAGCAGGCTGTCTGCCCGGGTAGACCCCGCTCTCCGAGCGGCCGGGCCCCAACGTTCAAGAGGTGTACGAAGCCACCTTGAGGTGGAGCCCTTCCACCCCTGGCCGTCCGAGGCCCGCCGGTAGCCTTGGCTTGTCCCCACTCCGCCTGTCCAGGCCGCGGGGCCGACAGGCTGTCTGCCCGGGTAGACCCCGCTCTCCGAGCGGCCGGGCCCCAACGTTCAAGAGGTGTACGAAGCCACCTCGGGGGGCTGCGGTGCCCCCCGCCCCGAGAGTGCCTCCCAGGCCGAGGGGAGCCAGGCGGTCGAGTGTCGTAGGAAAGCGCGTGCGCGGCTGTGTCGGTCACACGG
>NW_027102094.1:130000-149002 GCF_035609145.1 Eleutherodactylus coqui
CCCGGGCAGGACACCCGGGAGGCGGGGAACAGCCCCCGCTGAAGTCCATGGCATGTGCCAGAATCGAGTCTTGGAGAAAAAATGACAAAGTCCAAACGCTCCGGCGCCGGCCAGGGCGGTTGACCCCGGCTGGCCGGGCCGGCGGGGGCTGCGGCTGCCGGGGCTGAGCCGAGTGTCGATGCATGTCGTGAGAACCGGGAAGGGGACAAACCGGTGGCTCGAGGCCGGGTTGGAGTTCCAGGAGGTCGGCCTGACTCTGGAGGTTTTCCCCTTAGCATTTCCCCATAGGCCAAAACGGGGGAAGTCAAAAAAGCACCCCCAGCAGATGTATGCGGAGGGGCTGGGGGTTGACGGGGAGCGGGCTGTTGGCAGCTGTGTGGTGGCTGCAGGGGTGGGCCTGGGCGGCTGCGGAGGGCGCCTTCAGAGTGCACCTACCAGTAGGGGCTCAAGACCCAGGCTGACCCTCCGATGTGCCCGGGCAGGACACCCAGGAGGCGGGGAGCAGACACCCCCGCTGAAGCCCACGGCAGTTGGCAGAGATGAGTCTTTGAAAAAAATGACAAAGTCCAAACGCTCCAGGCGCTGGCCAGGGGTGCGGACCGGGCTGGCCGGGCCGGAGGGGGCTGCGGCTGCTGGGGCTGAGCCGACTGTCTATGCATGTCCTGAGAACCGGGATGGGGACAGACCTGTGGCTCCAGGCCGGGTTGGAGTTCCAGGAGGTCGGCCTGACTCTGGAGGTTTTCCCCTTAGCATTTCCCCATAGGCCAAAAGGGGGGAAGTCAAAAAAGCACCCCCAGCAGATGTATGCAGGAGGGGCTGGGGGGTGACGGAGAGCGGGCTGTTGGCAGCTGTGTGGTGGCTGCTGGCAGCCGTGTGCTGGCTGCAGGGGTGGGCCTGGGCGGCTGCCGAGGGCCCCCAAAGCGCAGCTACCAGCGGTGGCTCAAGACATTGCCTGAGCCTCCGATGTGCCCGGGCAGGACACCCGGGAGGCGGGGAGCAGCCCCCGCTGAAGCCCACGGCAGTTGGCAGAGATGAGTCTTTGAAAAAAACGACAAAGTCCAAACGCTCCAGGCGTGCCGGCCAGGGGTGCGGACCGGGCTGGCCGGGCCGGCGGGGGCTGCGGCGGCCGGGGCTGAGCCGAGTGTCAATGCATGTCGTGAGAACCGGGAAGGGGACAAACCGGTGGCTCCAGGCCGGGTTGGAGTTCCAGGAGGTCGGCCTGACTCTGGAGGTTTTCCCCTTAGCATTTCCCCATAGGCCAAAAGGGGGGAAGTCAAAAAAGCACCCCCGGCAGATGTATGCAGGAGGGGCTGGGGGGTGACGGAGAGCGGGCTGTTGGCAGCTGTGTGGTGGCTGCTGGCAGCCGTGTGCTGGCTGCAGGGGTGGGCCTGGGCGGCTGCCGAGGGCCCCCGTAGTGCACCTACCAGTAGGGGGCTCGAGACCCAGGCTGAGCCTCCGATGTGCCCGGGCAGGACACCCAGGAGGCGGGGAGCAGCCCCCGCTGAAGTCCATGGCAGTTGGCAGAGGCGAGTCTTGGAGAAAAAACGACAAAGTCCAAACGCTCCAGGCGTGCCGGCCAGGGGTGCGGACCCGGGTGGCCGGGCCGGCGGGAGCTGCGGCTGCCGGGGCTGAGCCGAGTATTAGTGCATGTCCTGAGAACCGGGAAGGGGACAAACCGGTGGCTCCAGGCCGGGTTGGAGTTCCAGGAGGTCGGCCTGACTCTGGAGGTTTTCCCCTTAGCATTTCCCCATAGGCCAAAAGGGGGGAAGTCAAAAAAGCACCCCCAGCAGATGTATGCAGAGTTGGGCTGGGGGGTGACGGAGAGCGGGCTGTTGGCAGCTGTGTGGTGGCTGCTGGCAGCCGTGTGCTGGCTGCAGGGGTGGGCCTGGGCGTCTGCGGAGGGCCCCTTCAGAGTGCACCTACCAGTAGGGGCTCAAGACCCAGGCTGAGCCTCCGATGTGCCCGGGCTGGACACCCAGGAGGCGGGCAGCAGCCCCCGCTGAAGCCCACGGCAGTTGGCAGAGATGGGTCTTTGAGAAAAAAATGACAAAGTCCAAACGCTCCAGGCGCTGGCCAGGGGTGCGGACCGGGCTGGCCGGGGCCGGCGGGAGCTGCGGCTGCCGGGGCTGAGCCGAGTGCCTATGCATGTCCTGAGAACCGGGAAGGGGACAAACCGGTGGCTCGAGGCCGGGCTGGAGTTCCAGGAGGTCGGCCTGACTCTGGAGGTTTTCCCCTTAGCATTTCCCCATAGGCCAAAAGGGGGGAAGTCAAAAAAGCACCCCCAGCAGATGTATGCAGAAGGGGCTGGGGGGTGACGGGGAGCGGGCTGTTGGCAGCTGCGTGGTGGCTGCTGGCAGCCGTGTGCTGGCTGCAGGGGTGGGCCTGGGCGGCTGCGGAGGGCCCCCTGAGTGCACCTGCCAGCGGTGGTTGAAGACATTGCCTGAGCCTCCGATGTGCCCGGGCAGGACACCCGGGAGGCGGGGAACAGCCCCCGCTGAAGTCCATGGCATGTGCCAGAATCGAGTCTTGGAGAAAAAATGACAAAGTCCAAACGCTCCGGCGCCGGCCAGGGCGGTTGACCCCGGCTGGCCGGGCCGGCGGGGGCTGCGGCTGCCGGGGCTGAGCCGAGTGTCGATGCATGTCGTGAGAACCGGGAAGGGGACAAACCGGTGGCTCGAGGCCGGGTTGGAGTTCCAGGAGGTCGGCCTGACTCTGGAGGTTTTCCCCTTAGCATTTCCCCATAGGCCAAAACGGGGGAAGTCAAAAAAGCACCCCCAGCAGATGTATGCAGAGTTGGGCTGGGGGGTGACGGAGAGCGGGCTGTTGGCAGCTGTGTGGTGGCTGCTGGCAGCCGTGTGCTGGCTGCAGGGGTGGGCCTGGGCGTCTGCGGAGGGCCCCTTCAGAGTGCACCTACCAGTAGGGGCTCAAGACCCAGGCTGAGCCTCCGATGTGCCCGGGCTGGACACCCAGGAGGCGGGCAGCAGCCCCCGCTGAAGCCCACGGCAGTTGGCAGAGATGGGTCTTTGAGAAAAAAATGACAAAGTCCAAACGCTCCAGGCGCTGGCCAGGGGTGCGGACCGGGCTGGCCGGGGCCGGCGGGAGCTGCGGCTGCCGGGGCTGAGCCGAGTGCCTATGCATGTCCTGAGAACCGGGAAGGGGACAAACCGGTGGCTCGAGGCCGGGCTGGAGTTCCAGGAGGTCGGCCTGACTCTGGAGGTTTTCCCCTTAGCTTTTCCCCATAGGCCAAAAGGGGGGAAGTCAAAAAAGCACCCCCGGCAGATGTATGCAGAGTTGGGCTGGAGGGTGACGGAGAGCGGGCTGTTGGCAGCTGTGTGGTGGCTGCTGGCAGCCGTGTGCTGGCTGCTGGGGTGGGCCTGGGCGGCTGCCGAGGGCCCCCTGAGTGCACCTAGCAGTAGGGGCTGATGACCCAGGCTGAGCCTCCGATGTGCCCGGGCAGGACACCCAGGAGGCGGGGAGCAGCCCCCGCTGAAGTCCACGGCATGTGCCAGAGGCGAGTCTTGGAGAAAAAACGACAAAGTCCAAACGCTCCAGGCGCCGGGCAGGGTGGCGGACCGGGCTGGCCGGGCCGGCGGGAGCTGCGGCTGCTGGGGCTGAGCCGAGTATTAGTGCATGTCCTGAGAACCGGGAAGGGGACAAACCGGTGGCTCCAGGCCGGGTGGGAGTTCCAGGAGGTCGGCCTGGCTCTGGAGGTTTTCCCCTTGGCTTTTCCCCATAGGCCTAAACGGGGGAAGTCAAAAAAGCACCCCCAGCAGATGTATGCGGAGGGGCTGGGGGTTGACGGGGAGCGGGCTGTTGGCAGCTGTGTGGTGGCTGCAGGGGTGGGCCTGGGCGGCTGCGGAGGGCCCCCTGAGTGCAGCTACCAGCGGTGGCTCAAGACATTGCCTGAGCCTCCGATGTGCCCGGGCAGGACACCCAGGAGGCGGGGAGCAGCCCCCGCTGAAGCCCACGGCAGTTGGCAGAGATGAGTCTTTGAAAAAATGACAAAGTCCAAACGCTCCAGGCGCTGGCCAGGGGTGCGGACCGGGCTGGCCGGGCCGGCGGGAGCTGCGGCTGCCGGGGCTGAGCCGAGTGTCGATGCATGTCGTGAGAACCGGGAAGGGGACAAACCGGTGGCTCCAGGCCGGGTTGGAGTTCCAGGAGGTCGGCCTGACTCTGGAGGTTTTCCCCTTAGCATTTCCCCATAGGCCAAAAGGGGGGAAGTCAAAAAAGCACCCCCAGCAGATGTATGCAGGAGGGGCTGGGGGGTGACGGAGAGCGGGCTGTTGGCAGCTGTGTGGTGGCTGCTGGCAGCCGTGTGCTGGCTGCAGGGGTGGGCCTGGGCGGCTGCGGAGGGCCCCCTGAGTGCACCTGCCCGCGGTGGCTGAAGACATTGCCTGACCCTCCGATGTGCCCGGGCAGGACACCCAGGAGGCGGGGAGCTGCCCCCGCTGAGGTCCATGGCAGTTGGCAGAGATGGGTCTTTGAGAAAAAATGACAAAGTCCAAACGCTCCAGGCGCTGGCCAGGGGCGCGGACCGGGCTGGCCGGGCCGGCGGGGGCTGCGGCGGCCGGGGCTTAGCCGAGTGTCAGTGCATGTCCTGAGAACCGGGAAGGGGACAAACCGGTGGCTCCAGGCCGGGTTGGAGTTCCAGGAGGTCGGCCTGACTCTGGAGGTTTTCCCCTTAGCTTTTCCCCATAGGCCAAAAGGGGGGAAGTCAAAAAAGCACCCCCAGCAGATGTATGCAGAGGGGCTGGTGGGTGATGGATAGTGGGCTGTTGGCAGCTGTGTGGTGGCTGCTGACAGCCGTGTGCTGGCTGCAGGGGTGGGCCTGGGCGGCTGCGGAGGGCCCCTTCAGAGTGCACCTACCAGTAGGGGCTCGAGACCCAGGCTGAGCCTCCGATGTGCCCGGGCTGGACACCCAGGAGGCGGGCAGCAGCCCCCGCTGAAGCCCACGGCAGTTGGCAGAGATGAGTCTTTGAAAAAAATGACAAAGTCCAAACGCTCCAGGCGCTGGCCAGGGGCGCGGACCGGGCTGGCCGGGCCGGCGGGGGCTGCGGCGGCCGGGGCTTAGCCGAGTGTCAGTGCATGTCCTGAGAACCGGGAAGGGGACAAACCGGTGGCTCCAGGCCGGGTTGGAGTTCCAGGAGGTCGGCCTGACTCTGGAGGTTTTCCCCTTAGCTTTTCCCCATAGGCCAAAAGGGGGGAAGTCAAAAAAGCACCCCCAGCAGATGTATGCAGAGGGGCTGGTGGGTGATGGATAGTGGGCTGTTGGCAGCTGTGTGGTGGCTGCTGGCAGCCGTGTGCTGGCTGCAGGGGTGGGCCTGGGCGGCTGCGGAGGGCCCCCTGAGTGCACCTACCAGTAGGGGCTGATGACCCAGGCTGAGCCTCCGATGTGCCCGGGCAGGACACCCAGGAGGCGGGGAGCACCCCCCGCTGAAGTCCATGGCAGTTGGCAGAGGCGAGTCTTGGGGGAAAAAACGACAAAGTCCAAACGCTCCAGGCGCCGGGCAGGGTGGCGGACCCGGCTGGCCAGGCCGGCGGGGGCTGCGGCTGCCGGGGCTGAGCCGAGTATTAGTGCATGTCCTGAGAACCGGGAAGGGGACAAACCGGTGGCTCCAGGCCGGGTTGGAGTTCCAGGAGGTCGGCCTGACTCTGGAGGTTTTCCCCTTAGCTTTTCCCCATAGGCCAAAAGGGGGGAAGTCAAAAAAGCACCCCCAGCAGATGTATGCAGAGTTGGGCTGGGGGGTGACGGAGAGCGGGCTGTTGGCAGCTGTGTGGTGGCTGCTGGCAGCCGTGTGCTGGCTGCAGGGGTGGTCCTGGGCGGCTGCGGAGGGCCCCCTGAGTGCAGCTACCAGCGGTGGCTCAAGACATTGCCTGAGCCTCCGATGTGCCCGGGCAGGACACCCAGGAGGCGGGGAGCAGCCCCCGCTGAAGCCCACGGCAGTTGGCAGAGATGAGTCTTTGAAAAAAACGACAAAGTCCAAACGCTCCAGGCGCTGGCCAGGGGTGCGGACCGGGCTGGCCGGGCCGGCGGGGGCTGCGGCGGCCGGGGCTGAGCCGAGTGTTGACGCATGTCGTGAGAACCGGGAAGGGGACAAACCGGTGGCTTCAGGCCGGGTTGGAGTTCCATGAGGTCGGCCTGACTCTGGAGGTTTTCCCCTTGGCATTATCCCATAGGCCAAAAGGGGGGAAGTCAAAAAAGCACCCCCAGCAGATGTATGCAGGAGGGGCTGGGGGGTGACGGAGAGCGGGCTGTTGGCAGCTGTGTGGTGGCTGCTGGCAGCCGTGTGCTGGCTGCAGGGGTGGGCCTGGGCGGCTGCCGAGGGCCCCCAAAGCGCACCTACCAGCAGTGGCTCAAGACCCAGGCTGACCCTCCGATGTGCCCGGGCAGGACACCCAGGAGGCGGGGAGCAGCCCCCGCTGAAGCCCACGGCAGTTATCAGAGATGAGTCTTTGAAAAAATGACAAAGTCCAAACGCTCCAGGCGCTGGCCAGGGGTGCGGACCGGGCTGGCCGGGCCGGCGGGAGCTGCGGCTGCCGGGGCTGAGCCGAGTGTCGATGCATGTCGTGAGAACCGGGAAGGGGACAAACCGGTGGCTTCAGGCCGGGTTGGAGTTCCATGAGGTCGGCCTGACTCTGGAGGTTTTCCCCTTGGCATTATCCCATAGGCCAAAAGGGGGGAAGTCAAAAAAGCACCCCCAGCAGATGTATGCATAAGGGGCTGGGGGGTGACGGAGAGCGGGCTGTTGGCAGCTGTGTGGTGGCTGCTGGCAGCCGTGTGCTGGCTGCGGGGGTGGGCCCGGGAGGCTGCGGAGGGCCCCCTGAGTGCACCTGCCAGCGGTGGCTCAAGACATTGCCTGAGCCTCCGATGTGCCCGGGCAGGACACCCAGGAGGCGGGGAGCAGCCCCCGCTGAAGCCCAGGGCAGTTGGCAGAGATGGGTCTTTGAGAAAAAATGACAAAGTCCAAACGCTCCAGGCGCTGGCCAGGGGTGCGGACCGGGCTGGCCGGGCCGGCGGGGGCTGCGGCGGCCGGGGCTGAGCCGAGTGTCTATGCTTGTCCTGAGAACCGGGAAGGGGACAAACCTGTGGCTCCAGGCCGGGTTGGAGTTCCAGGAGGTCGGCCTGACTCTGGAGGTTTCCCCCCTGGCTTTTCCCCATAGGCCAAAAGGGGGGAAGTCAAAAAAGCACCCCCGCCAGATGTATGCAGATGGGCTGGGGGGTGACGGAGAGCGGGCTGTTGGCAGCTGTGTGGTGGCTGCTGGCAGCCGTGTGCTGGCTGCAGGGGTGGGCCTGGGCGGCTGCGGAGGGCCCCCTGAGTGCACCTACCAGCGGTGGCTCAAGACATTGCCTGAGCATACGATGTGCCCGGGCAGGACACCCAGGAGGCGGGGAGCAGCCCCCGCTGAAGCCCACGGCAGTTGGCAGAGACGAGTCTTTGAAAAAAAATGACAAAGTCCAAACGCTCCAGGCGCTGGCCAGGGGTGCGGACCGGGCTGGCCGGGCCGGCGGGAGCTGCAGCTGCTGGGGCTGAGCCGAGTGTCGATGCATGTCGTGAGAACCGGGAAGGGGACAAACCGGTGGCTCGAGGCCGAGCTGGAGTTCCAGGAGGTCGGCCTGACTCTGGAGGTTTTCCCCTTAGCATTTTACCATAGGCCAAAACGGGGGAAGTCAAAAAAGCACCCCCAGCAGATGTATGCAGAAGTGGCTGGGGGGTGATGGAGAGCGGGCTGTTGGCAGCTGTGTGGTGGCTGCTGGCAGCCGTGTGCTGGCTGCAGGGGTGGGCCTGGGCGGCTGCCGAGGGCCCCCAAAGCGCAGCTACCAGCGGTGGCTCAAGACATTGCCTGAGCCTCCGATGTGCCCGGGCAGGACACCCGGGAGGCGGGGAGCAGCCCCCGCTGAAGCCCACGGCAGTTGGCAGAGATGAGTCTTTGAAAAAAACGACAAAGTCCAAACGCTCCAGGCGTGCCGGCCAGGGGTGCGGACCGGGCTGGCCGGGCCGGCGGGGGCTGCGGCGGCCGGGGCTGAGCCGAGTGTCTAGGCATGTCCTGAGAACCGGGAAGGGGACAAACCGGTGGCTCCAGGCCGGGTTGGAGTTCCAGGAGGTCGGCCTGACTCTGGAGGTTTTCCCCTTAGCTTTTCCCCATAGGCCAAAAGGGGGGAAGTCAAAAAAGCACCCCCGGCAGATGTATGCAGAGTTGGGCTGGGGGGTGACGGAGAGCGGGCTGTTGGCAGCTGTGTGGTGGCTGCTGGCAGCCGTGTGCTGGCTGCAGGGGTGGGCCCCGGGCGGCTGCGGACTGCCCCCTGAGTGCACCTACCAGCGGTGGCTCAAGACATTGCCTGAGCATACGATGTGCCCGGGCAGGACACCCAGGAGGCGGGGAGCAGCCCCCGCTGAAGCCCACGGCAGTTGGCAGAGGCGAGTCTTGGAGAAAAAATGACAAAGTCCAAACGCTCCAGGCGCTGGCCAGGGGTGCGGACCGGGCTGGCCGGGCCGGCGGGGGCTGCGGCGGCCGGGGCTGAGCCGAGTGTCTATGCATGTCCTGAGAACCGGGAAGGGGACAAACCGGTGGCTCCAGGCCGGGTTGGAGTTCCAGGAGGTCGGCCTGACTCTGGAGGTTTTTCCCTTAGCTTTTTCCCATAGGCCAAAAGGGGGGAAGTCAAAAAAGCACCCCCAGCAGATGTATGCAGGAGGGGCTGGGGGGTGACGGAGAGCGGGCTGTTGGCAGCTGTGTGGTGGCTGCTGGCAGCCGTGTGCTGGCTGCAGGGGTGGGCCTGGGCGGCTGCTGAGGGCCCCCTGAGTGCAGCTACCAGCGGTGGCTCAAGACATTGCCTGAGCCTCCGATGTGCCCGGGCAGGACACCCAGGAGGCGGGGAGCAGCCCCCGCTGAAGCCCACGGCAGTTGGCAGAGATGGGTCTTTGAGAAAAAATGACAAAGTCCAAACGCTCCAGGCGCTGGCCAGGGGTGCGGACCGGGCTGGCCGGGCCGGCGGGAGCTGCGGCTGCCGGGGCTGAGCCGAGTGTCGATGCATGTCGTGAGAACCGGGAAGGGGACAAACCTGTGGCTCCAGGCCGGGTTGGAGTTCCAGGAGGTCGGCCTGACTCTGGAGGTTTTCCCCTTAGCATTTCCCCATAGGCCAAAAGGGGGGAAGTCAAAAAAGCACCCCCAGCAGATGTATGCATAAGGGGCTGGGGGGTGACGGAGAGCGGGCTGTTGGCAGCTGTGTGGTGGCTGCTGGCAGCCATGTGCTGGCTGCGGGGGTGGGCCTGGGAGGCTGCGGAGGGCCCCCTGAGTGCACCTGCCAGCGGTGGCTCAAGACATTGCCTGAGCCTCCGATGTGCCCGGGCAGGACACCCAGGAGGCGGGGAGCAGCCCCCGCTGAAGCCCACGGCAGTTGGCAGAGATGGGTCTTTGAGAAAAAATGACAAAGTCCAAACGCTCCAGGCGCTGGCCAGGGTTGCGGACCGGGCTGGCGGGGCCGGCGGGGGCTGCGGCTGCCGGGGCTGAGCCGAGTGTCGATGCATGTCGTGAGAACCGGGAAGGGGACAAACCGGTGGCTCCAGGCCGGGTTGGAGTTCCAGGAGGTCGGCCTGACTCTGGAGGTTTTCCCCTTAGCTTTTTCCCCATTGGCCAAAGGGGGGAAGTCAAAAAAGCACCCCCAGCAGATGTATGCAGAAGGGGCTGGGGGGTGACGGAGAGCGGGCTGTTGGCAGCTGTGTGGTGGCTGCTGGCAGCCGTGTGCTGGCTGCAGGGGTGGGCCTGGGCGGCTGCGGAGGGCCCCCTGAGTGCACCTACCAGTAGGGGCTGAAGACCCAGGCTGAGCCTCCGATGTGCCCGGGCAGGACACCCAGGAGACGGGGAGCAGCCCCCGCTGAAGTCCACGGCAGTTGGCAGAGACGCGTCTTGGAGAAGAAACGACAAAGTCCAAACGCTCCGGGCGCCGGCCAGGGGGGCGGACCCGGCTGGCCGGGCCTGCGGGAGCTGCGGCGGCCGGGGCAGAGTCGAGTGTCAGTGCAGGTCGTGAGAACCGGTATGAGGGTAATCCTGGTCGCTCCGGGCCCAGCCAGGGTACCAGGGAGGCGGAAGGAGCGGGCGTGTTTCCCCTGATAGCGCCGACGACGGTAAAATAAGGCCTCGCAAAACGTCACCACGAACACCTTGTCGGGGTATATGGGAACGAGCGGTGTGCGGTCTTTGACAAAGTGACAGTATGTCTCAAAAAAAGCTCCCTCCCGGCAGATGTGCGCGGACGGGCCTGGCTGGTGACGGAGAGCGGGCTGTTGGCAGCGGTGTGCTGGCTGCAGGGGTGGCCCGGGGCGGCTGCGGAGGGCCCCCTGAGTGCACCTGCCAGCGGTGGCTCAAAACCCCCGCTGAGCCTCCGATGTGCCCGGGCAGGACCCCAGGAGGCCGGGCACAGACCGCAGCCTGCCCCCTTGCCGTCCGATGAAGCTTGCACGGTCAGAAAAGTTTCAAAGTCCCAACGGGGAGAGAGTGTTGACGGCGAGGGGGTGCTGGCTGCTCCAGGGGCCGGGAGGGAGGCCCTGGAGGTCGGCCTGGGGGCGCGGAGGGGCCCCCGTGTGTCCCTGAGCGTCCCCCGGTCTTTGGTCGAGAGGGGGTCTCAGCCGCTAATGTGCCCGCCCGGGTACGCAGGGAGTCCGGCCTGGGGCGAGTGGAGCAGCCCCCGTGTGTCCCCGAGCGCCCCCCCCCCGGTCTTTGGTGGAGAGGGGGTCTCAGCCGCTAATGTGCCCGCCTCAGGGAGTCCGGCCTGGGGCGAGTGGAGCAGCCCCCGTGTGTCCCTGAGCGTCCCCTGGCGTTTGCTGAAGAGGGGGTCTCAGCCGCTAATGTGCCCGCCCGGGTACCTAGGGAGGCCGGCCTGGGGTGAGTGGAGCAGCCCCCGTGTGTCCCTGAGTGTCCCCCGGTCTTTGGTCAAGAGGGGGTCTCAGCCGCTAATGTGCCCGCCTGGGTACCTAGAGAGGCCGGCCTGGGGCGAGTGGAGCAGCCCCTGTGTGTCCCCGAGCGCCCCCCGGTCTTTGGTGGAGAGGGGGTCTCAGCCGCTAATGTGCCCGCCTGGGTACCTACAGAGGCCGGCCTGGGGCGAGTGGAGCAGCCCCTGTGTGTCCCCGAGCGCCCCCCGGTCTTTGGTGGAGAGGGGGTCCCAGCCGCTAATGTGCGCGCCTCAGGGAGTCCGGCCTGGGGCGAGTGGAGCAGCCCCCGTGTGTCCCCGAGCGCCCCCCGGTCTTTGGTGGAGAGGGGGTCCCAGCCGCTAATGTGCCCGCCTCAGGGAGTCCGTCCTGGGGCGAGTGGAGCAGCCCCCGTGTGTCCCCGAGTGTCCCCTGGCGTTTGCTGAAGAGGGGGTCTCAGCCGCTAATGTGCCCGCCTCAGGGAGTCCGGCCTGGGGCGAGTGGAGCGGCCCCCGTGTGTCCCTGAGTGCCCCCGGTCTTTGGTGGAGAGGGGGTCTCAGCCGCTAATGTGCCCGCCTCAGGGAGTCCGGCCTGGGGCGAGTGGAGCAGCCCCCGTGTGTCCCCGAGCGCCCCCCGGTCTTTGGTGGAGAGGGGGTCTCAGCCGCTAATGTGCCGGCCTCAGGGAGTCCGGCCTGGGGTGAGTGGAGCAGCCCCCGTGTGTCCCCGAGCGCCCCCCGGTCTCTGGTGGAGAGGGGGTCTCGGCCGCTAATGTGCCCGCCTCAGGGAGTCCGGCCTGGGGCGAGTGGAGCAGCCCCCGTGTGTCCCCGAGCGCCCCCCGGTCTCTGGTCGAGAGGGGGTCTCGGCCGCTAATGTGCCCGCCTCAGGGAGTCCGGCCTGGGGCGAGTGGAGCAGCCCCCGTGTGTCCCCGAGTGCCCCCCGGTCTCTGGTCGAGAGGGGGTCTCAGCCGCTAATGTGCCCGCCTCAGGGAGGCCGGCCTGGGGCGAGTGGAGCAGCCCCCGCGTGTCCCTGAGCGCCCCCGGTCTTTGGTCGAGAGGGGGTCTCAGCCGCTAATGTGCCCGCCTGGGTACCCAGGGAGGCCGGCCTGGGGCGAGTGGAGCAGCCCCCGTGTGTCCCTGAGCGTCCCCCGGTCATTGGTGGAGAGGGGTTCTCAGCCGCTGATGTGCCCGCCTCAGGGAGTCCGGCCTGGGGCGAGTGGAGCAGCCCCCGTGTGTCCCCGAGCGCCCCCCGGTCTCTGCTCGAGAGGGGGTCTCAGCCGCTAACGTGCCCGCCTCAGGGAGGCCGGCCTGGGGCGAGTGGAGCAGCCCCCGGGTGTCCCTGAGCGCCCCCTGGCGTTTGCTGAATAGGGGGTCCCAGCCGCCAATATGGCCGCCCGGGGTGGCCCTGTGCAGCCCCCGTGCGCCCCTGAGTGTTTTTCAGTATCTGGCTGAGACACCCCCTGACCCTCCGACGGTGTCCGTTTGGAGTGCCTGGTGCCTGGGCACCCCCTGAGTGTTTTTCAGTATCTGGCCGAGACACCCCCTGACCCTCCGCCGGTGTCCGTTTGGAGAGCCTGGTGCCTGGGCACAGACCGCGGCAGCTCCCGCTGGCCGCATTGACAGAGTGCTGAAAAAATGACAAAGTCCGAAAATGCCTGAGAACCGGGAAGGGGACAAACCGGCGGCTCCAGGCCGAGCCGGAGTTCCAGGAGGTCGGCATGATTTTGCCGGTTTCCCCATAGGATGTGCCAAGTTGCCAAAATGGGGGAACTCAAAAAAGCACCCCCGCCAGATGTATGTAGGGGGGCTGGATGGTCGATAGGGAGTGGGTGCCTGGCAGCAGGGGCCACCCCGCGCGGGTGCCCCGGGGGGCCCGCGGGGGGCCCCCGAAGACACCCCCCCCAGCACTCGCTGAAAACCCCGTCCGAGCCGCCCGCGCTGCCCGGAGGGAGTCCCGGGAGGCCGGGCACGGCCCGCAGGTCTCTCCCTCTGCCCCCCGGTGAGGTTTGCACGGGGGGAAAAGTTTCAAAGTCCCGACGGGGGGCGAGAGACAGTGCGGCGAGGGGTGGCGGGCTGCTCCGCGGACCCGGGGGAAGCCCGGGGAGGGCGGCCTGAGGGCGCGGAGGGCCCCCTGAGAGTGCCTACGGGTAGTAGGTGAGAAACCCTGCCTGTACCTCCCACGGGGCCCGGGCAGGGACCCCGGGAGGCCGGGCAGAGCCCGCAGGTCGCCCCCTTCCCGTCCGATGAAGCTCGCACGGTCAGAAAAGTTTCAAAGTCCCAACGGGGGGAGAGTGTTGACGGCGAAGGGGTGCTGGCTGCCCCTGGGGCCGGGCTGGAGCCCCTGGAGGTCGGCCTTCGGGGTGTGGAGGGGCCCCCTGAGAGCACCCAACAGCAGTTGCTCAAGACCCTGCCTGAGCCTCCGGTGTGCCCGGGCATGAACCCCAGGAGGCGGGGAACAGCCGTGGCAGCCCCTGCTGAAGTCCTTGGCAGTTGGCAGAGGCGAGTCTTGGGGGAAAAAAAACGACAAAGTCCAAACGCTCCAGGCGCCGGCCAGGGGGGCGGACGTGGCTGGCCTGGCCGGCGGGTGCTGCGGCTGCCGGGGCTGAGCCGAGTGTCGATGCATCTCCTGAGAACCGGGAAGGGGACAAACCGGTGGCTCCAGTCCGAGCTGGAGTTCCAGAAGGTCGGCCTGACTCTGGAGGTTTTCCCCCTGGCTTTTCCCCATAGGCCAAAAGGGGGGAAGTCAAAAAAGCACCCCCGGCAGATGTATGCAGAAGGGGCTGGGGGGTGACGGAGAGCGGGCTGTTGGCAGCTGTGTGGTGGCTGCAGGGGTGGGCCTGGGCGGCTGCGGTGGGCCCCCTGAGTGCACCTGCCCGTGGTGGCTGAAAACCCAGGCTGAGCCTCCGATGTGCCCGGCCAGGACCCCAGGAGGCCGGGCACAGAACGCCGGTTGCCCCCCATTGCCGTTTGACGAAGCTTGTACGGTCAGAAAAGTTTCAAAGTCCCAACGGGGAGAGAGTGTTGACGGCGAGGGGGTGCTGGCAGCTCCAGCGGCCGGGGGCAACCGCTGGAGGCTGGGCCCGGACTGCGGCAGCCCCCCTTGCAGTCGAACAAAGTTTGAGGAGACAAGTCATGAAAATGACAAAGTCCAAACGCTCCAGGCGAGCCGGCCAGGGGTGCGGACCCGGCTGGCCGGGCTGGCGGGAGCTGCGGCGGCCGGGGCTGAGCCGAGTGTCAATGCAGGTCCTGAGAACCGGGAAGGGGACAAACCGGTGGCTCCAGGCCGGGTTGGAGTTCCAGGAGGTCGGCCTGACTCTGGAGGTTTCCCCCCTGGCATTTTCCCATTGGCCAAAATGGGGGAAGCCAAAAAAGCACCCCCAGCAGATGTATGCAGAGGGGCTGGCGGGTGATGGAGAGCGGGCTGTTGGCAGCAGTGTGCTGGCTGCAGAGGTGTGCATGGGCGGCTGCGGAGGGCCCCCTGAGTGCACCTGCCAGCAGTGGCTCAACACCCTGGCTGAGCCTCCGATGTCCCCGGGCAGGACCCCAGGAGGCCGGGCAGAGCCCGCCGCTTGCCCCCTTGCCGTTTGACGAAGCTCGCACGGTCAGAAAAAGTTTCAAAGTCCCAACGGGGGGAGAGTGTTGACGGCGAGGGGGGTGCAGGCTGCTCCAGGGTCCGGGGGCAGCCCCTGGAGGTCGGCCTGGGGGTGTGGAGGGGCCCCCCTGAGAGCACCCAACAGTAGTTGCTCAAGACCCTGCCTGAGCCTCCGATGTGCCCGGGCATGAACCCCAGGAGGCGGGGAACAGCCGTGGCAGCCCCTGCTGAAGTCCTTGGCAGTTGGCAGAGGCGAGTCTTGGAGAAAAAACGACAAAGTCCAAACGCTCCAGGCGCCGGCCAGGGGGGGCAGACCCGGCTGGCCGGGCCGGCGGGAGCTGCGGATGCAGGGGCTGAGCCGAGTGTCGATGCATGTCGTGAGAACCGGTATGAGGGTAATCCTGGTCGCTCCGGGCCGAGCCACGGTTCCACGAAGGCGGAAGGAGCGGGCCTGTTTCCCCTGATAGCGCCGACGGCGGTAAAATAAGGCCTCGCAAAACGTCAGCGCGAACACCTTGTCGGGGTATAAGGGAACGAGCGGTGTGCGGTCTTTGACAAAGTGACAGTATTTCTCCAAAAAAAAGCACCCCCGGCAGATGCGTGCAGACGGGGCTGGCTGGTGACGGAGAGCGGGCTGTTGGCAGCAGTGCGCTGGCTGCAGGGGTGGCCCGGGGCGGCTGCGGAGGGCCCCCAAAGCGCACCTACCAGTGGTGGCTCAAGACCCAGCCTGAGCCTCCGATGTCCCCGGGCAGGACGCCCAGGAGGCCGGGCACAGACCGCCGCTTGCCCCCTTGCCGTTTGACGAAGCTTGCACGGTCGGAAAAAGTTTCAAAGTCCCAACGGGGAGAGAGGGTTGACGGCGAGGGGGTGCTGGCTGCCAGTGGGGCCGGGCTGGAGGCCCTGGAGGTGGGCCTGCGGGTGCGGAGGGGCCCCCTGAGAGCACCCAACAGAAGTTGCTCAAGACCCTGCCTGAGCCTCCGGTGTTGCAGGGAAGGACACCCAGGGGGCGGGGAACAGCCGTGGCAGCCCCCCTTGCAGTTGAACAAAGTTTGAGGAGACGAGTCATGAAAATGACAAAGTCCAAACGCTCCAGGCGTGCAGGCCAGGGGGGCGGACCCGGCTGGCCGGGCTGGCGGGGGCTGCGGCTGCCGGGGCTGAGCCGAGTGTCAATGCATGTCCTGAGAACCGGGAAGGGGACAAACCGGTGGCTCCAGGCCGGGTTGGAGTTCCAGGAGGTCGGCAGGACTCTGGAGGTTTTCCCCTTGGCATTGTCCCATTGGCCACAATGGGGGAAGTCAAAAAAGCACCCCCAGCAGATGTATGCAGAGGGGCTGGGGGGTGATGGAGAGCGGGCTGTTGGCAGCCGTGTGCTGGCTGCAGGGGTGGGCCTGGGCGGCTGCGGAGGGCCCCCTGAGTGCACCTGCCAGCAGTGGCTCAAAGCCCTGGCTGAGCCTCCGATGTCCCCGGGCAGGACCCCTGGAGGCCGGGCACAGACCGCAGCCTGCCCCCTTGCCGTTTGATGAAGCTTGCACCGTCAGAAAAGTTTCAAAGTCCCAACGGGGAGAGAGTGTTGAGGGCGAGGGGGTGCTGGCTGCTCCAGGGGCCGGGGGCAACCCCTGGAGGCTGGGCACGGACCGCGGCACACCCCCTTGCAGTTGAACAAAGTTCGAGGAGACAAGTCATGAAAATGACAAAGTCCAAACGCTCCAGGCGCCGGACAGGGGGGCGTACCCGGCTGGCTGGGCCGGCGGGAGCTGCGGCGGCTGGGGAAGAGCCGAGTGTCAATGCATGTCCTGAGAACCGGGAAGGGGACAAACCGGTGGCTCCAGGCCGGGCTGGAGTTCCAGGAGGTCGGCAGGACTCTGGAGGTTTTCCCCCTGGCTTTTCCCCATAGGCCAAAACGGGGGGAGGGAAAAAAGCACCCCCAGCAGATGTATGCAGAGGGGCTGGCGGGTGATGGAGAGCGGGCTTTTGGCAGCTGTGTGGTGGCTGCAGGGGTGGGCCTGGGCGGCTGCGGAGGGCCCCCAAAGTGCACCTACCAGTAGGGGCCCAAGACCCAGGCTGAGCCTCCGATGTGCCCGGGCAGGACACCCAGGAGGCGGGGAGCAGCCCCCGCTGAAGTCCATAGCATGTGCCAGAGGCGAGCCTTGGAGAAAAAACGACAAAGTCCAAACTGCTCCAGGCGCCGGGCAGGGGGGCGGACCCGGCTGGCCGGGCCGGCGGGGGCCGCGGCTGCCGGGGCTGAGCCGAGTGTCAATGCATGTCCTGAGAACCGGGAAGGGGACAAACCGGTGGCTCCAGGCCGGGTTGGAGTTCCAGGAGGTCGGCCTGACTCTGGAGGTTTTCCCCCTGGCTTTTCCCCATAGGCCAAAAGGGGGGAAGTCAAAAAAGCACCCCCAGCAGATGTATGCAATGGGCTGGGGGGTGATGGAGAGCGGGCTGTTGGCAGCTGTGTGGTGGCTGCTGGCAGCAGTGTGCTGGCTGCAGGGGTGGGCCTGGGCGGCTGCGGAGGGCCCCCTGAGTGCACCTGCCAGCAGTGGCTCAAAACCCTGGCTGAGCCTCCGATGTCCCCCGGCAGGACCCCAGGAGGCTGGGCACAGAACGCCGGTTGTCCCCTTGCCGTTGGATGAAGCTTGCACGGTCAGAAAAGTTTCAAAGTCCCAACGGGGAGAGAGTGTTGACGGCGATGGGGGTGCTGGCTGCTCCGGGGGCGACCCCTGGAGGCTGGGCACGGACTGCGGCAGCCCCCCCTTGCAGTCGAACAAAGTTTGAGGAGACAAGTCATGAAAATGACAAAGTCCAAACGCTCCAGGCGCCGGGCAGGGTGGTGGACCCGGCTGGCCCGGCCGACGGGGGCTGCGGCTGCCGGGGCTGAGCCGAGTGTCGATGCATGTCCTGAGAACCGGGAAGGGGACAAACCGGTGGCTCCAGTCCGGGTTGGAGTTCCAGGAGGTCGGCCTGACTCTGGAGGTTTTCCCCCTGGCTTTTCCCCATAGGCCAAAACGGGGGGAGGCAAAAAATCACCCCCGGCAGATGTATGCAGAAGGGGCTGGCTGGTGACGGGGAGCGGGCTGTTGGCAGGAGTGTGCTGGCTGCAGGGGTGGCCTGGGCGGCTGCAGAGGGCCCCCTGAGTGCACCTACCAGCAGTTGCTCTTGACCCTGCCTGAGCCTCCTGTGTTGCAGGTCAGGACACTCATTGGCGGGGAACAGCAGGTGGCAGCCCCTGCTGAAGTCGTTGGCAGGCATGAGTCTTTGAAAAAAAAATGACAAAGTCCAAACGCTCCAGGCGCCGGTCAGGGGGGCGGACCCGGCTGTCCGGGCCGACGGGAGCTGCGGCGGCTGGGGAAGAGCCGAGTGTCGATGCATGTCCTGAGAACCGGGAAGGGGGCAAACCAGTAGTTCCGGGCCGGGCCGGAGTTCCAGGAGGTCGGCCTGACTCTGGAGGTTTTCCCCCTGGCTTTTCCTCATAAGCCAAAATGGGGGAAGTCAAAAAAGCACCCCCAGCAGATGTATGCAGAGGGGCTGGCTGGTGACGGGGAGCGGGCTGTTGGCAGCAGTGTGCAGGCTGCAGAGGTGTGCATGGGCGTCTGCGGAGGGCCCCCTGAGTGCACCTGCCAGTAGTGACTCAACACCCAGCCTGAGCCTCCGATGTGCCCCGGCAGGACCCCAGGAGGCCGGGCACAGAACGCCGGCTGCCCCCTTGCCGTTTGACGAAGCTTGCACGGTCAGAAAAGTTTCAAAGTCCCAACGGGGAGAGAGCGTTGACGGCGAGGGGGCGCTGGCTGCTCCAGGGGCCGGGAGGGAGGCCCTGGAGGTGGGCCTGGGGGTGCGGAAGGGCCCCCTAGGAGCACCCAACAGTAGTCGGTCAAGACCCCGCCCGAGCCTCTGGTGTTGCAGGGCAGGACACCCTGGAGGCTGGGCACGGACCGCCGGTCGCCCCCCATTGTAGTCCAACAAAGTTTGAAGAGACGAATCACGAAAATCACAAGTCCAAAAATCCCTGAGAACCGGGAAGGGGACAGACCGGTGGCCCCAGGCCGGGCTTGAGTTCCAGGAGGTCGGCAGGACTCTGGAGATTGTCCCCCTGGCTTTTCCCCATAGGCCAAAATGGGGGAAGTCAAAAAAGCACCCCCAGCAGATGTATGCAGAGGGGCTGGGGGGTGATGGAGAGCGGGCTGTTGGCAGGAGTGTGCTGGCTGGAGGGGTGGCCCGGGGCGGCTGCGGAGGGCCCCCTGAGTCCACCTACCAGCAGTTGCTCTTGACCCTGCCTGAGCCTCCGGTGTTGCAGGTCAGGACACCCATTGGCGGGGAACAGCAGGTGGCAGCCCCTGCTGAAGTCGTTGGCAGAGATGAGTCTTTGAAAAAACGACAAAGTCCAAACGCTCCAGGCGTGCCGGCCAGGGTGGCGGACCCGGCTGGCTGGGCCGGCGGGAGCTGCGGCTGCCGGGGCTGAGCCGAGTGTCGACGCATGTCGTGAGAACCGGTATGGGGGTAAACCTGGTCGCTCCGGGCC
>NW_027102095.1:0-26054 GCF_035609145.1 Eleutherodactylus coqui
TAGTGAGATGACTGATTAATAGTCTTAATTGCCTGGATATTATTAATATGTTGTATTTCTTACTGCAGTGAGGGTTGAAACACATTTCTTCCCTAAAACTTATAGTATAATAGCTACAGAGTTGACCACCTGGCAGCCCAGCTAAACTGCTGATACTCTTCTAAACACACATAAACTGTTAGAAAGTTGTGTGGAGGACATCTCTAAGAAGTCGGTTCCACAGACGCACCGCAGCAGTTTGAGCACCCCTTTTACGCGCAATGGTTTTTTATTCAGTACTTTGAGGAAACAACCACATTGCGGGGAGGAAAAGTAAGAGAACTGGTGTCTGAATGGTCTCCAAGAGTTAATTGGCAAAAAGGTATTTCAATTAGGAGATCAGATTGGAAGTGTTGGTTTCATGGGTGCTTTGCTGATTAAATGAAGGCACAGAAAACCTGGTTACTGACAAATCTGTTCTTCTCAAGAAGATTAGCAGTGTGAACCGTGCCTCAATGCAAACAGCCCCTCTGTCCAGGACTGTATAATATGAATGACAGAGACACAGACAGGCAGAGGACACACAGAGCCTCTTACCTGCAAAAAGATACCTTCCCAATGCTGCCCGCAGGAGACAAGGAAGAAAAGCAGAGGTTTAAGCATGAGTGACCCTTTCTGCTCCCCACACTTTACTGCCCACCAATGCCACCATCATCATCACCAATATCTTGACCTTCAGGCTTCCTACAATACTGAGACACAGAACTATCATCCCAATCAGCACCTGGGTTTACTACTACTAATACATATCACTCTATACAGATACCCACAATATCTAAAGGTTTATCCTGGCACAGAAGTTACATGACCGCTACTCAATCTCAACAGTGACTGCGTGATTAAAGAGCCACTTCGGCAAAAACAGATTTTTCCATCCCTGTCCCTCATACCTAGAGGTCTCCAGGAGGGCTCTATCTTGCTCTGGAAGTCTACTTTGTGTACTGCAGTTACTTCCATGTAGTGGAGCCCCCTGTCTAATGCTTATCACTCACCATCTTGATTGTGAAAGATTTTGGTTTCACTTTCACATCAATCCCTTAAAGCATCAGCACAGCATTAGATAAAGGCTATACCATTTCTGCCTGCTGGAGCACCAGTTTAATTAGCCTTACCTTCTATATTCACCTAAATAAGCTAGAGGCCATAAGTATACAATCAGGAGGATGAGCTGTGATCTCCTCTAGTATAACTGTGTGATCATCATTAGTAACTGTGATAGGAGTGTCTGTGTGAGGTTCCATTTAACAGCATAACACACACTGTGAAGTTGACTAGTTTCAGACAGAATAACCCTGAGCAGATCTGAGCTGGTCAGAATTGAGATCACATGACCATCTGAGGAGAAAAAGGCTAGGAGTTTTAGATAGAAAGAACTAACTAAAAGTACATTTACAGAGGACAACTGTGGGGCGTCTAAGCGCTTGACAGCTGACCCACGGACTACTGTCCGACTATCACTCCTGCACTTTATACAGGCGTTATAGTCATTCTGTGAATGGAGATTATTCCAGGCTGCCTGCCTCCATTCACTGGAAACAGGCAGTCAGTCGTTCATAGTTGAACCACTGCCTGTTTGCATGGCCTGACAGTCGCTTGATTTTTAGTTCTGCTAGAAACCAAGCAACTCTGACAAGTGCGCGATTTCTCACTCAGTACCTGGCAGTAGCTGCATGTACATGGGACGATTATTGCCTACATTTGCGGTTTCCAGCGATAATTCGGGCAATACTCGCCCCGTGTAAAGGTACCGTAACGAAGGTAACACTAGCTCACTTATACATACACTAAAGGGATAGCTACATCATAAATGGAAAAAAAAAGGATTTCACCGGAGTGGCCCTTTAATAACACAGCGACTGATCTACCAGAAAAAACTAAACACGGAAGATATATGGATACAAGATGGATCTAGCCAGATAGAACTCCCGTTCATGGGGGATACAACTTAGATACATAATGGGTACAGTATGGATAAATGGAGGGGTACAAGTAAAATACATGATGGATACAGGCTTATTCAAGTCAGATATATAGAGGATACATCTAGAATATGTGACAGATTGAGGGTGCGTTCACACGAGCGCATAAACGGCGCGTTTTTGCGCCCAATCGTATATACGTGACCATCTGAGGCGTTGGTTTCGAATGTATTCGTTCGCATGGGCGATTTTACGGCGCGTTGAAATGGCAACCTAAAAAAAAAGGAACATACGCGACCGAAATACGAGCCAACGCATATTCGATGGCCGAAAAGATAGTTTGCAAAGTAGGAACAAACGATAATACGCTTTCTAGCTCTGGTCATGATCGCCGAAAAACGTTCTTTCCGGCGACTATACGCTGCGGACGTGCGAACGTAAATACGCCTACGCTCGTGTGAATGCACCCATAGGCTTGTTACAGCTCAGACACATGGGGGATATAGGTCAGATTCATGGAGGATATTGGTTGAATACTAGTTAGATACAGGTCAGATACATGCAGAATACAGGTTGGAAGGAGGTTTGATACATGTGGAATACAGGTCCAATTCAGTACAGATACATGGGGAAACATGGAAGATACAGGTAGGGTACAACTCAGACACATGGGGATACAGGTACGTGATGGATACAGTTCAGATAAGAGTTGATACTTATGGGATACAGGTCTGGGACATGATGGATAATGGTCAGAGACATGAGTGGTATGAGGTCTGGTGCATGCGGGATGCGGTTGGAATACATGCAACCCGGGGCATCAACATATACATTAAACCAACAGAAAGTGTGCCCTGTGAGAGGTTGTGGGGACCTTTCCCTGTGCATATGAAGCCTCTGTCAGTATGTGGCGGTCTCTATCAGTGTATGCTCCTTTTCTGTGTGTACATGAAGCCTCCTTTAGTGCCTTGCAGCTTCCTATATGCATAGGAAGTCTGCTTCAGTGTCGGGTGGTCTCCTTGCTCAAGGCTGGTGCATCTTGGGTATCATAAGCTTCTTGTCTAGTGCCATCTGCCCCTATGATTACACATGTGACTATACAGGGTCCGATCAGGGGTAATGATGAACATATAACAGACATCAATCTGCAGGATCAGGTCCCTAATTACAGATCAGACACACAATGGTTAATTCTTCATCAGGGGAGGGGGAGTTATTAGGTAATCCCCCCAACTAAATTTAGCCTTAAAGCAAGAACATCCTATTATGAGAAAGAAAATGCGACTTACAGCAGCCACAGGTGTTACGTCCACAGACTGCAAAACTTCTATGTGCTCTGCCTGGGAGCAACTGACAACAGCTGGGGAGCAACCGACCAACACGGGGCAACACCGGGAAGCTCTGATGTTCTGCTCCTCCTGAAGATTGCCAGTCACTGAAGGGGAGCAACCGACCGACAGAGGTGAAAACTGGGGAGCTGCGCGATCCTCCTTCACCTGAGCACTGCTAACTGGGGAACATTGGGGAGCTCCGCGGTCTTCCTTCTCTTGACCGTTGCTGACCGGGGTACGCTGGGGAGCTCCGCGGTCTTCCTTCTCTTGACCATTGCTGACCACTGCAGGGGAACACTGGGGAGCTCCGCGGTCTTCCTTCTCTTGACCATTGCTGACCACTGCAGGGGAACACTGGGGAGCTCCGCGGTCTTCAGTCTCTTGACCGTTGCTGACCACTGCAGCAACGGTCCACTGGGTAGCTCCGCGGTCCTCCTTCTGTTGACGATTGCTGACCATTGCGGGGGAACACTGGGGAGCTCCGCGGTCTTCAGTCTCTTGACCATTGCTGACCACTGCAGGGGAACACTGGGAAGCTCCGCGGTCCTCCTTCTCTTGACGATTGCTGACCACTATAGGGGGGCACTGGGCAGCTCCGCGGTCCTGCTCTACCTCAGCACTGTTGACCACTGCGGGGAATTTCCCGTGATTCTGCTCCAACTGAGGACTGCTGACCATTGCAGGGGAGCAGCCTGGAGTTGGACTACTTTCATTCTGCTCCACCTGAGGAGTGCTGACCACTGCAGGGGTCCCCCCGTAGTTCTGCTCCACCTGAGGAGTGCTGACCACTGCAGGGGTCCCCCCGTGGTTCTGCTGCACCTGAGGAGTGCTGACCATTGCAGGGGTCCCCCCGTGGTTCTGCTGCACCTGAGGAGTGCTGACCATTGCTGAGGACCCCCTGTGCTTCTGATCTCTCATCCTCCGCTCACAGGTTTGCTCCTCTGCTAAGTTTCAGCAGCAGGGCTGGGTGTCCTGCCGGGAGGGGCTGCTGATCCACGGCAAGGAGCCCCAGGCTGCAGCGTCCATCTGCTCCGAACCCTGCTGTTTCCCCGGGCTGACTGATAGAAGCCGCTGCCTGGCATCTTGTCTCCTGCAGCTCCCTCCTCGGCAGCCGCGCACATTACACAGGAGAGGAATCCGCCCACAACTGAGACCCCCACCCAACATCTCAGAACTTCAGACCCAGGAAGATCTGGAGACCCCACAACTAAGAGACGAAATCCCCACTGTAGATCTCAAAATTGAGAGACACTCACCCAAGATCCCAAACTAAAGAGACCTCCACTCAAGACCTAGAGCCCCCACACATACAGACTCCAGACCTGCAGATCCCAGAACTTAAGGTGCTTTTAGACACTTCCATTCAAACTAGTGAAAGTGACCAATAATTCGTTTGGTCTAAACACGGGCCAACGACTGAACGACGAATGATTTGATTTTCGTTTGTCGTTCATTTTCCGTTAGCGTAAAAAATCATTGTTGGTTCGTTCACTTATCGTTCCGGTTAACCGGATCTCAGTCAGTCGCTCTCAGTCACTTATACGTACTGTGAATGTGAAAGACTGAACGATCCTCTCTTAAACAAGGCAACGATGTATCTGCTGTATAAACAGGCTGCACAAGCGAATGAGCTAACAATGACATCATTCGCTCAGTCAAACGATAAATTGGCTCGTCTAACAATATCCTTTGAGGCCTCTGGCCAACACTAGAAGCCCCACAACTGAGAGAAACCCCCACCCAGAACCAAGATGTTGAGCTCAAACATCCTTGGAGACCCCAGAAACGGGGTTGCTAACCTGATATTTTTTTTTTTTTTTTATTTTACCTTGAAAACCCATCCAAAAATGACAGTCAGCTTTCTATACAGACACACTGGAAAACCTTAAAAAGGGTTGTGCCAAGACAGGGGCTAACTTTATGATCAGTGGGGATCTGACCACTGGAAACCTCATCAATTCTGTGCTGGAAGTGTAGTAGCTGCTTCAGTTGCCATTGACATCAATGGGAGTGAAGCATGGTAGACCACTTCCGATCCAGTCTGCTATGCTACATGTCCAGGCCAGGAGATTGGGTGATCATCGCTGGGGATCCCGTGCAGCAGGTCCCTGGCAATTCTTTATTGATGACCTATCCTGAGGATAGGTCATCAATAGTTTTTGCTCGGAAAACCACTTTAATGAAAGGACCTTTGGGATTCCCTTTATCCTGCACAGCGGGGGTCCCAGCGGTCAGACTCCCACTCATCATAAAATTATTTTCTATCCTATGGGTATTGCATATCTTGGCACAACCCTTTAAATGAACCATATAGATTATAAATGATTGTGGTATGTATGTATGCCTGCCTGCCTGCCTGCCTGTCTGGCTGTCTGTCTCCCCTTTCCTTCTTCCTGAAAGGAGCAGGAAAACATAATTCCCTGCCGCAGATGTGAAGGCAGCCTTATGGTAAACCACTGTATATATAACATTTTACTGGCGTGTGGAGTTGCATATCAACACATTTGTGATGACGTCACGCACAGGCATACTGCATATCTCACGCACACCGTCATGTATTCACTTCCTGGTTTCTTTTTTTTTTTAAACATTTAAGTTGTTTCCTAGCAACATGTGTTAAAAAACCTCCGTACATATGCAGTGTAATTGCGTTATGTACAGCGTTTTCGAACAAACCCATAGAGAACAATAGGGTTCTATTGTGCGTAACACGCTGTAAAATAGAACGTGCTGCGTTCTTTTTTTTACGCAAGTATTACACACAATGAATATACGCAGGTTTGAATGGATCAAAGAAAATCAATCTACTTTTATTGACTCCAATCACCGCGTATTATGCACGCATACATTGCTCACATAATACGCAATTAAATTACGCCCGTGAGCCCGGCCTTAGTCTGACTCCAATGCGGTGTAGTTTGTTATCAAACAACTCTGCCCTCATGTGTATGCATTATGCAACTACATGCAATGACTTACACTCTTCGTCAAGATAGCATCTACGACAGACTTCATGTTTCACATCATCTACAGCCACACAAGCCACTTCTTAAGGCTCTTTCCCACGATCGTATATCGGCCGCCGGTTTCACGACTGGCCAATTTACGCTACATTGGGAGAGATAAAACTGGTAAACGGGCGCACAAATCAAACGTTTGTGCGCCCATTCAGACAGCATGGGTCCCGGCGCCCCTTTCCCCTCCCTCCCCCTCGCAGGCTCACCTCTGCTCTTCTCCCCTTTAGTACTTTGCAATGGGAGGGGGCTGGGCGGAGCTAAGCGACGGCCCATCCTGCCTCCTCCCATTGATGGCTATGGACAAGAGCCGGGGAGAGGGCGGGAGCTTAGCTTCACCCATTTCCCACCCCTTGTCTGCAGCCAGCAATGGGAGGAGGTGGAATGCAGCTTAGCTCTGCCCCCGTTCCGCCCCCTCTCATTGCAAAGAACGAGCGGGGAAGAGAGCAGAGGTGAGCCTGCACAGGGGGAGGAGAGCAGAGGTAGGGAGTTTAGCAGTCACGCTCCCACCAGCAGCAGCTGCCATGGGCTCCCATAGGAGCCCATGCAGCAGCCGACCTATTCCGGCCCAAAAGATAGTTCCAGGACTATCTTTTGGACCCAACGTAAAAACGTCAGACGCTATATTGGCCAGCCGGGTGCTTTTACATCTCAGGAATACGGTCATGTGATCTGATGCATTGGAATCCAATGCATCAGATCACAGCATATATCGGCCGGCCAATATACGCTCGTGGAAAAGAGACCATAGGCTGCCTTCACATCTTCGTGGGAAGGGGTTTCTTAGCTTTCATTTCGATTTTCTATGGACTGCCAAGGAATTAATGGACAGTTGGCAACCCTGCCCAGAACTAAGAGACCCCCACCCCCAACCCAAAATGTAATACTGATACATTGCAATATATAATACAGAAAACGCACAGCCAGCAATAAGGGATCACTGTGGACTGTACAGCGATATCCTTATGTGTCGTGCTTGTTAGCCCTTCATCACTATATGGTGGCATCACTGTCAGTGCCCGGGGCAGATGCTCCAACTCAGCAGGAAAGTGTTTCTACCGCCAGTGGATTCGTGTTTGTGTAAACAACCGCTTGTAGATTATTATAATAATAATAAACTTTATTTGTATAGCTCCAACATATTCCGCAGCGCTTACATAGACAGGGGAATACAGAAAGACAAAATACAAAAATTACAGAACCACGGTTACATATAGTTATCAGTTGATTGATACAAAAGGGGTGAGGGTCCTGCTCCAACGAGCTTACATACTACGAATAGTGGGGTGATACAGAAGGTAAAGGGGCTGGAGATGTGCACGGTATGGCGAGGTGGAGAGTGAAGGATTCTATACACATAGACAATGGTCAGACATTTAGCCGTGTGACGGCAGAATCGTTATGACTGCAGGAGCGGTGTATGATAGCTAGCAGGGATTGTAGTCAGTAGGTCAGGGAGCATGTTATCAGGGGGAGTACAGAGGGGTTTGTTTAGGGAATGTGGTATGCCTCCCTGAAGAGATGCGTTTTTAGAGCACGCCTGAAGTTCTGCGAGTCCTGGATTGCTCGGGTAGCCTTTGCTAGTGCATTCCAGAGGACCGGTGCTGCTCTGGAGAAGTCTTGGAGGCGGGAATGAGAAGTTCGAATTAAAGGGGCACTCAGTCTGGTTTCATTAGCAGAGCGGAGAGCCCGGGCTGGGTGATGGATTGAGATGAGGGAGGCAATATAGGGGGGCACTGCGCTGTGGAGGGCTTTGTGGATGAAGGTAGCGAGTTTAAATGAAATTCTGAATTTAACAGGCAGCCAGTGCAGTGACTGGCACAGGGCAGAGGCATCCGAGTAGCGGCTGGACAGGAAGATGGGCCTGGCTGCCACATTCAGGATGGATTGGAGGGGGTAGAGTCTGGTGCAGGGGAGGCTGATGAGCAACGAGTTGCAATAATCGAGCCGGAAGTGGATGAGGGCAACAGTAAGCGTTTTTAGCGTGTCCACAGTGAGAAAAGAGCGGATTCTTGCGATGTTCTTGGGGTGCAGCTGACATGTTCGGGCCAGAGATTGGATGTAGCGAGTAAAAGAGAGATCAGAGTCAAATATGACCCCAAGGCAGCGGGCATGTTGTCTAGGAGTTATGGTGGCGCCACACACTGAGATGGAGATGTCAGGATGAGGTCGGTTAGTGGAGGGTGGAAATACCAGTAAGTCAGTTTTAGAGAGGTTTAGTTTTAGGTAGAGAGAGGACATAGTGTTGGAGACAGCAGACAGACAGTTGGTGATGTTTTGGAAGAAAGGTGCAGAGATGTCACAGGAAGAGGTGTATAGCTGGGTGTCATCAGCATGCAGGTGGTATTGGAGGCCAAATCTCCTGATGATTTGTCCAATAGGGGCTGTGTAGATAGAGAAATGAAGGGGGCCGAGGATCGAGCCTTGGGGGACCCCAACAGCAAGAGGAAGAGGAGGGGAGGTAGAACCAGCAAAGGAGACACTGAAAGAGCGGTCAGATAGGAAGGAGGAGAACCAGGAGAGAGCAATGTCCTTTAGGCCAATGGAGCGAAGCATACTGAGGAGGAGTTTGTGGTCAACAGTGTCAAACGCTGCAGAAAGGTCGAGGAGGATCAGTAGGGAGTAATCGCCCCTCGATTTGGCTGTCAGTAGGTCATTGGATACCCTAGTAAGGGCAGTTTCTGTCGAGTGTTGAGGTCGGAAACCAGACTGTAGGGAGTCTAGGAGAGAGTGCTCTGATAGGTAGCTTACAAGGCGGGAGTAAACCAGGCGTTCTAGTAGTTTCGAGATGAAGGGGATGTTTGAGATGGGTCGGTAGTTGGCAGCATCAGTCGCGTCCAGAGTCGGCTTCTTTAGCAGTGGGGATATGATGGCGTGTTTGAAAAAAGAGGGAAAGATGCCAGAGGTCAGGGAGAGGTTGAATATAGTGGTGAGATGGGGAATAACCATCGGGGAGAGGGATCGTGATGTAGGTTGGCGAGGTTGTAGGTTCTGAGCATAAATTTGTAGTGGAGGAAGTCTGCGGACGTTTGCGATTTCCTCCACAGCCGTCCAGCACTTCTAGAGCACCGCCGAATAAAGCGCGTTTAAGGCGTGAGCCAGGGTTGCCGCGTTCTACATTGAATGGCTCGGATCCTGGGGGGCGCCGCTTCATCCAGGGCATGTTTGAGAGCGGTGTTGTAGTGAGCGGCAGCCAGGTTGGGGCAGGCGAGGAGAGAGATAGGGGACAGAGAGGACTGTAGGGATTCGGCAAAGTCCTGGGTGTGAAGGTTCCTGCAGATACGGTAGGTAGGTGGGTCTGGAGAGATGTTAGGGAGCGTGACAGAGAAAGAGAGGAGGTTATGATCCGAGAGCGGGAGAGGGGAGTTAGTGAAGTTGGCAGCAGAGCAGAGCCGGAGGAACACCAGATCCAGAGTATTGCCATCCCTGTGAGTGGGAGAGGCTGTGAGTTGAGAGAGACCAAGGGAGGAGGTGAGCGAAAGAAGCTGAGAGGCAGATGGGGAGTTGGGGTCGTTAGTGGGGATGTTAAAATCACCTAAGATGAGGGTTGGAATTTCACAGAATAGGAAGTGGGGGAGCCAGGCAGCAAAGTGGTCCAAAAACAGGCGAGGAGCACCTGGGGGGCGGTAGATAACTGCTACTCGCATGGACAGTGGACGGAAAAGCCGTAGCATATGTACTTCAAAGGATAGAAAAGTGAGTTATATTTTTTATTATACATCTTTATCTACAAATAATGACACCAGACACCCATTCCCAACTGAATAACTTCTTTACTGACGCTGATTACACCCGAAATTCACGGTTTCAGAATAGATCTAGTAGTCAGTCCATGGAGGGGGTGATAGCGTGTAGTCTTTGACTTTGCTACTATTTGTTAATCCCATTTGAAATGAAAAGTTTCTAACTTTTAGCCACAACAGTTTATACACAACTTCCTGTATAGACAGCACTATATTGTACAGACTGCGATGTGTCAGAGTACTAATTCTCCAAAGACTCTGACGTACCCCACTGCTACACACTTCTTCCTCCCTCTAATTACAACTGCCTCATATCAGCTCTCTGCTCATGCTCCTGATCCAGGTTACTGACACCCGGTCAGGTGACGTGTTACTCCAATCAACGGTCTCCTTTGAAACCATTATCCTCCCTCTTTCTAGAGCTGCTAACTATGACTTTATCAGCAATACAAGTGTACACAGGATGCAGTATATGTACCCTCCATGACACTAGGGCGATAAATCCAGGACCCCCTCTATTGTCCCCCCAACCACATGAAGAAACAGAGCATCATTTCCATAACAGTCCATTTTATGCGGAAGTCCATGGTCTACAGAAGTTTCCACCCTCTTCATGAACAGGGCATCTCCATGCTTATCCATGTATTCGGAATGACTGCACCCCACAGTCACTCTTCTTTACTCTCTATGGTACCATCCACATCAGGGTATACTCCCACCACCTTGTGTTCTGCATTTCATAACATTAGTTATTATGGTCCAGGACAGCAGGAAAGGATTGGGCTGTTTCTACCACTGGAGTGCAGTCATCCGGGACACCATACAGGGGGCTCAGGCTGCCGAGCCCCCCTGAGATTGCAGCTACTAAGTTGGCGAAGGCTTTAAAAAAAACAGTCTTTCGCTGGACTCATTGCTCCGCTTAGGTCCAGTACTTCCTCAGTTCCAGGTAGTGTGAACACATGGTAAACGGTATGTGGCCGATGAAGCTAATCCTTGGCCTCAGCCGTCACGTGTTACTCAGAATTGAAGAAGGACCAAGGCAGAGCATAAGAGGGGAGTATACTGTTTTTCATTTTACAGCATAAGGGAAAACAATATTACTGTGTAGGGTCATTATTTTCGTTTGGGGTTACAAAAGAGGGCACTTTTACTGTGTGGGGACATAATAGGGGGCACTTTTACTGTTGCTCCTCCTCCTAATCTGTGATCACTGGAGATAACTGTACTGTGTGTTAAGGTTGTGTGTCTCGGACCTGTGGTTCTACAGATTTCCTTGTGCACACCGTCACAGGTAGGGGTTAATTGAGCTGGCTGGGTGTGGTATTCTCTACCAGCCAATCCCCTCCTGTCTGCTGAAGATAAATACCAGCAAACTCTTGTGAGAGATTGCTGATCATTTTAGTGGTTTACTGTTGTACTCTGTGTTGAGCCCATTCAGAGATGGGGCGGTGCATGCTTGCCTAAAGTGTCTCTCTCCTTCCCCGAAGACGCTCTGGAAACCTATAGTCCTTGTCTCTATCATATGCAGACCCCCTCTTCCCTTCCTTTTAACAGATGCAGCCTCCAGACCTCTTATGTCTTGTGTGTGTGTCAGATGGGTGATGCCTGACACTGTTCCCTGTATCTCAGCATGGTGGCTGACTCTCTATCCCCATGGAGTGAGGACTAGAGATGAGCGAGCACGCTCAGATAAGTCACTTATTCGAGCAAGCCTCGCTCTTCTCGAGTAACTGCATTCTTGTCCGAGCGTGCTCGGGGGGGAGAGAGATCTTTCTCATTCTCTTCCCCGCTTACCCCCCACTATCCCCCGCCGCCTCCCCCAAGCACGCTCGGACAAGAATGCAGTTACTCGAGAAGAGCGAGGCTCGCTCGAGTAACTGACTTATCCGAGTGTGCTTGCTCATCTCTAGTGAGGACATTTTGACTAGCTCTGGTTTTCCATCTTTCTGCATGTGAGGTCTGGGTGGGGTTTCTGTTATATGTTGTATACACGACCTGGTATGTTGGTGTGAGCAGTGACATGTGGTATGTCTGTGTAAGTGGCCAGACATGTGCTCTATGTGCCATCCAGTTCTGTTTGTTGGTGTGACCAGTGACTTGTTCTGTATGTCTGTGCAGGTGGCCAGACGTGCTTTATGGCAGTTCTGCTGTGTTCAGTTGTGAGTTTTTGCGGTTTTAAAAGGACACAATCCTGCGTCCGCACGGAGGCGTGGCTCTTTAGTGCGCCGAGCAGACGTAACACCGTGATCACCTATTACAGACTGCAGATTGCTTGTGTAGACCTGGAATTTATCACTATATGGTCACTGTATGGGGGTAATTTTGGCCTTTATATAGCGTTTTTTCTCGGAGCATGGTGGTATAATAATATGTGATCCTGCCCTTTATTGACAAACTAAAAGTTGCTGGGAAAAACGCAATTCTTCTAAGGATGTAACCTTCGCTTGACTGCGCTGTAGTCCCTTTTCTCTCTCTAGAGCTGGTATCTGAGTATTAGTTTGTGGCTGCATAAGGTAAAGCTATACTACATACATGGAACAAAGTGGGAAGGAGAAAACAATCATAACTTCTTTATTTCCTTTCGTAGCTGTCAAAGGGCTTGTTTTTCGTGGACCAGTTGTATTGTTCAGTGGTACCATTTAACCCCTTCTCCATTTGCAATCTGTATATATTCATCCTAATTGTTAAGGCACCATGCAGCTAGGATGTATGTCCCCCACTTAAATGGAAAATCTGACTGTATAGCGCTCCACCAGTGAAGAGATTGGGATGGAACTTTGTCAATTCAGCCCTAATAAAGTGACAAGGCGTTGGAATGATCAGCAACAAAAAATGATAAACCTAGTGGTTAAAAGGAGTCGGTCAGATCAACCATGCTAACCAAACTGCAGGCATGAGGTTATAGCACAGGAGGAGCTGGGCAGATTGATATATAGTTTTATGGGGGAAGATTCAATAGAACTTGTATTTCATTCATTTATACCTCTGCTCAGTCAGAGCTGAAGAGTCCAGTGGGCGGAGCTATCAGTGACTGACCGCTATCTGTTTGTACAGTCATACACGGCTGTCAATCACTTATTAGCTAATGACAGAAGGTGCAAAAAAAAAATGGGAACCTTTGTTCTCCGATTACAGTGATAATAGGTTGATCCCAGTACATATATTTGGTATTGTTATACACAGGAGTGGGAGAAGATGATATTTTTGTATACATTTCTTTTTTAAATTTATTACATGGAATCAGATATTGAAAAAAATGAAGAAAATCTGAATTTCATACTATTTCTGCCAATTTTTCTTTATAAAAAACATTAAATTAAAATATACTGGCCCGATACCATAATAAGGTAATTTTTTCTTTAATTAAGCACCGAATAAGAAAATTAACACATAGAATGTATTGTTTTAAAAATCAGAAAGTGTTACAAAAGGGTTAAAGCAGCCTAAAATGTACTGATAAACGTAAAAAAAATTCTGAATGGAGTGAAATGGAAAAAAATGCAAATGCGTAATTTATTTTGGTTTTGTGGTATGTGTGCGCGTGGAGCCTTGTTTTTACAGTGTACACACTACAGCACAAAGTACATGATAGATGTATTCTGCAGGTCACTATGATTAGGACAGTGCCAAATTAAGGCTTATCCGCATGCCCACCGGCGCCATAAAAACGCGTGAACAGATGCACAAAGCAAACATTTGTGCACCCGTTCAGACACCCTGAGCCAGGTGCATATACGCCGAGGCCGAAATGCTTTCCCTTCCCCTTGCCGACTCTCTGCCCCTCTCCTCCCCTTCGGCTGTTTGCAATAGGAGGGGGCTGGAGCTTAGCCCTGTCCCGACTTGCCCCCTCCCATTGCAAACAGCCTGAGGGGAGGAGAGAAGGGGGAGGGAGTTTAGCACTCACACTGCTAATCTCCCTCCCTCTCATCTCCCCTCCCCAGCCGCTGTCATTGGCTCCCAAAGGAGTCTATGGCAGCGTCTGGATTTCCAGGACTATCTTTCCTGCCCGGTGTAAAAGCACCCGATACTATAGCGGCTGGCCGGACGCTTTTATGCTGCGGGAATACGCCTGTGTGATCTAATGCACTGGAATCCAATACATCAGATGGTAGCGTATATCGTCCGGCTGCGAAAACAGTGGCCCATAAACGCGCGTGTGAATAAGCCCTTATATCGTTTTTTTTCGTTGTGCGATTGCGTTAGGGCTTATTTTTTATGGGACGAGCTGCTATTAACAGCGTTTTCGGGTAGTTGCGATTTTTTTGATCACTTCCTACTAAGTTTTTTTTTTCTAAGATGGAGTGACCAAAACATTTCCAGTACTGTTTTTTTTTATTTCGGATGATGATCCCTGTGTGGGATAAATAATGCACTATTCTAGATTCAAATTTTTTGCACACAGCAATATTAAATATGTTTTATTTTTGTCCTGTTTTATTATAAATGTGGATTTTGTTTTATTTTTAGGCATCTTTACTTTTTAGAAGAAAATAATTTTTTACCTATATTTACATTTTTTCATCCGCTGAGAGGACTTGCACTTGTAATCATTTAATATACAGGCATCCTATTAACCCTTTGCAATCCAATTTTGGATTCAGGGTTTCCTAGGGCGTTTTCTCTTTCTGCCATTATACAATGGTGCCATCTGCTGCCTAGAGCCAGTACTGCGGTATTAGACATGCTGGAGAGGCCCCCGACAACAGAGCGACCAGTAATATACAGTAAGAATACCCTACTGGACATCTTCCGAAATTGGAGCTGTACAGCCTTCAATCAGAATGTTTTCAGACGTCAGACAGTGAATTGGAAAAGGTTAAGACATGCTACAGGAACTGTTATAAAACAGCCTTGGGAGGCTTCACAAGGGCATGAGCTGCTACGGGACCCCAATGGAACCTCACAATCTTGCATGGGCAGATTGAGAACTTAAAATGGACCTGGAAAAAAATGTAAAAGTGGCTTTATGTTGGATGTGGGTCCAAATTACTATCAGAGGGGGCCAAAACAAGCATTACCTGATGATGCTGGATCTGTGCTTCGAGGCGTCATCCATTCGTTGCTTATTTCTCTGGATCTGGATGGGCTGAGCTCTCTGCACAATTACACCAGCTCAGCTGTTTATTGCACCAAAAAGTAAGCAGAGGGGAATCACAGGCACCACCCCCACGCTACACAGCTGCACTGCCTTCTGTAATGAAAGGTCTCCCATTGGCCTGCAGCTGCTTCATGAGCCTCAGGTGCATGTGAGCCCCACTACAGTCCTGCCATTGTCCTCTCCTTCGGGCTGCCTACCCAGTTGTCAGGCAGTGTGTATGTGGGGGCAGAGAAGACAACGTGCCAGGGAGCAGGTGCTGTATTCACGTTGTATTCTGATCACACGGCATGGGTGATGGTAGCATCCATGTGTGAAGAGACCACAGATTGAGGTGTGTAGGGCCTTGTTACTCAGCATGCCCATGTATGTGATGCCATTGTTAAAAGATCCAGTTCAGATGGCAGAAGATGAGGCCCGGTCTCTGGGAGCAGCAGAGGATGTAACCAGAAAAAACATTTGTCTTCAGTCTCTGGCTATATAGAAATATACTTACACTTATTGTCAAAACCCACCCCTCCACTATAGGTTGTTGTCAGAATGGAATGAAACTTTCTCTCTGTGATTGTAACATTGATGTAAGTGATTACATATCAGACCAAAAGGAGAATTTATTATGGAGAACTGACCTCTTGTACAGAGGCTCTAGCACCCTGTTGTACCGCCTCTAGCTTGGGTACAAGATGTGATACATGCAGGCTCTAGTACTGCCTCTAGCTTGTATACCAGATGTGATACAGGTTGTCATGGAGGCTCTAGTACCCTGTTTTACCGCCTCTAGCTTGGATACAAGATGTGGAACGGGGGAATGGAGGCTCTAGCTTGGATACAGGATGTGATATGGTCAGGCATGGAGGCTCTAGTACCCTGTTGTACTGCGTCTAGCTTGGATACAAGATGTGATACAGGGGGCATGGAGGCTCTAGTACCCTGTTGTACTGCCTCTAGCTTGGATATGTGATACGGGTGGGCATGGAGGCTCTAGTATCCTGTTGTATCGCCTCTAGCTTGGATACATGATGTGATACAGGCAGGCATGGAGGCTGTTGTATCGCCTCTAGCTTGTATACAAGATGTGATACGGGCAGGCATGGAGGCTCTAGTACCCTGTTGCACCGCCTCTAGCTTGGATACAAGATGTGATACAGGCAGGCATGGAGGCTCTAGTACCCTGTTGTATCGCCTCTAGCTTGTATACAAGATATGATACAGGCAGGCATGGAGGCTCTAGTACCCTGTTGTACCGCCTCTAGCTTGGATACAATATGTGATATGGGGGGCATGGTGGCTCTAGTACCCTGTTGTACCACTTCTAGCTTGGATACAAAATGTAATACGGGCAGGCATGGAGGCTCTAATACCCTGTTGCACCGCCTCTAGCTTGGATACAAGATGTGATATAGGCCAGCATGGAGGCATATAGGTTCTGTATGGTATCCTGCAGCATATCACTCCACATTTGCTGTATCTGAGCCTCTAGATCGTGTACACTTGTAGGCTGTGGCTGTTGGTGTGTTTCAGATGGTCCCCTACATGTTGTATTGGTAATAAATCTGGTGACCGGGCAGCCACAGAAATGTGACAATGTTGTGGGGGCTTCCTGTGACCCCCTTGTGTGTGCGGCCGAGCATTATCCTTCTGGTAGCCGCCATGAGAGGAACACATGTGGCTAAGGGACTTCTCTGCAGCATTAATGACCCAATCAGTTGACAAGTGTTTTCTTTTGTTAATCTACTGATCTACTGGGGGAATATTTACATGGCCAGATGATCATTGGTGTTCAGTCATCAACCTATAGAAAAGGGCATTAAGCCTTTACTTTTCTCAAAGCCTGTAACACCTGATTAACCCTTCATTGGCCTCAAATGTCCAGTAGTTTAATTAATCTTTGTTTCCAGACATTTGATGGAAATTGCTGAATTTCCTGCGTTTGATAATGGCTGATGAATGACAAGTGGGTTTTGATTCTTTTTTTCGACACATCCTGATCCTCTACCCAAAACGCAGGTAACACACAGTAGGAATACCTTGACTGAAGGTGACATATTGGGTTGCTAAAAGGGTATTCCCCTCTCAGCTTTTCATAGCCGAGACAGGAAACCTTTGCCATGGCTACGGGCCACCGGGTCGGACCTTAAGAAAAGAGCCTGACACTTGGCGCGGTTTCTGTAAGTCTTATTGAAGCGAGTGCTGTGCTACATGGTTTCCGCAGCTCCGGTTCACTTCAACGAGAGCTATGGCTACAGCACTGGGCTCCTTCCAATATGTGGTTGGAACACCTCTGGTCCATGAAAAGCCGAGATGGGAATACCCCTTGGAAGAGGCAATCCGACAGACAGCCCCCTTACAGCAAGACCCAACGACACATTAAGAAACCGATGTGTCAGAAGAACAGATCCGTCAACAACAGGTTAGGGCCCCTTTTTCACGGGCCAATTGTCCATTAGGATTGTATAGATTGCCGCACTCCCACGGGAACCTGAACGATAACACCAGCCAACAGGGAAAATCTTCCCGACTTCAAAATAGGTATTTCTTAATAATTTCACCATGGAAAGGAAAATTACATTGAAAATTCTGAGTTACTGGAGCTCTCGGCTCTGAGATGTCGCCCAGCTAAGGTAAATATATGTCCCTTTATTCAGATCCACCAGGTTAGAGGAGTGAAGGCATTAAACAAAAATAACAGGTGAGTAACTAAAATGTCAATCAGATACCGTAATGCTTAAATCTTAGAACTGATTCGTACAGATTACAAAAAAATTAGTTGGTTTTTCCCGTAATTTCAGGTTAGAATCCAGGATGCCACGTAATTGTAAAAACTCTTGATAAGTTTTGTTCCGGGTGGTGAAGTGAAATTTTTTACCCGGAAACGTCAAATTACTCCAATCATAAAGCCTGCATATCGCTAATATTTCGGTATCCAGTTAGATCGGGACAAGCACTTTATGTGAGGTTAGTGCATCTATAAAACCAGAGTTAGGGCTTATTCAGTCGTCAATTGGGTTTTCACGCCCGGCCGATATACGCTGTCCCTCTCTGCAGGGGGAGGAGGCGGGCCAGGAACAGCGCACTGAGCTCCCGCCCCCTCTCTGCCCCTTGCCACTGTTTGCAATGGGAGGGCCGGGACAGGTGCGGAGCTAAGTCCTGCCCCTTCCCATTGCAAACAGTGGCGAGGGGCGGAGAGGGGGCGGGAGCTTAGTGCATTGCTCCCGGACCGCCTCCTCCCTTGCAGTGAGGGACAGCGTAAATCAGCCGGGCGTGAAAACCCAACCGATATACGCATGTCTGAATAAGCCCTTAGGCCGGCTAAACATCATATAATGTGAGTGATACTCGCTCCTGTGTAACAGCACTGGAGCGAGCATCACTGGGACGAGCTGCCAAGAGTTGTTTGCCCAACAGCCCGTCCCGCATAAATGTGCCATTACTGTTACCCTAGTAGAGTCCTGGTACACCAAAAAAGTCCTAAAGATCTGATCTCTTTTCACAAAGCTCATTTTGAGGTCTATCTGCCCCTGGATAGCCTGTAGGTTAGTGATACATGGAGGGAAGCATCGCTTGGTGACCATTGGTGTGACAGCTAGAGTGGCAGCCACCCAGCTTTCCCAGGATCAGATATGCCTTTTACAGCTTTCTTAGCGGAGGTCTGTACAACAAATAAGAGAGCGGGCGGCAGGCGGTATGGTACACAAGGTGGAGTTTAATGAGATCCACAAAAAAAGGTCAGTGATGAAAAACTGAAGGTTCATCCAATAGTCACCCCAGTATAATAACCGTGAGCTGCTAGCAGGGGGTAGGAGTGACCCAAGTGGTTGGTAGAGTCGCAAGTGGTTGGTAGAGTCGCAAGTAGTGGTTAGGGCATGAGATGAGCAGGACCTTCACCCTTATAACTGTGTGGCATCGCAGAAAACAGTGCAAGGATATTAAAATGGAGGAGAGCTTTATTCAATAGGTCATGTCGCAGATCACATGGTAAAATAATCAGGGATGGGGGGGGATGAAAGAAAATATATAGAAACCCACAATGTAGAATCCTCAGCTGCGACGGCGGTCAGGTCAACTGCATCTTTGCAAAGATACACGAGAGACCATCTAAAGGTTCAGTAGCGGAGATCGTAGACCGCATGCTTTTTTTAAAAAAAACAGCACAGATCGTCTCTTTACAGTCACATAAGTACTAGGCTCCTCGGGGGGGGGGGGGGGGGGCCTAGAGGAGCGGAGACTAGGCAGGTTAGAGGCTAAGTAGGAAGTCAGCTGGACATCGAGTTATGTACATTATATACAGGGAAAGCACAGAATACTTGCTGTCTCCCATGTCTGATCTATATCGGAGATGGTTTTGAGTTCTCTATGCCAATCGGTGCGCGGTTGTCGGATGTCTCGAGCTTTTACATTTGGCACTGTGTGTCCGTACTGAAACCTCCTCATTAGCTGCAACGTCTAAGGATTAAGCGGAGGTGACGCTGGACAGTAACGAGTCCCACCCCACACGGTCACAGAGCCAGTCTTGGGGAATCTCTGGTACGTAATACTGAGAACAGTCTATAAAATCCATACATGTGATGAATAAATAATTTGAGGCGGGTAATGGGTGTTACTTAATGTCCATGGGCGGGCAATGGCATCTTCTGGATCATCGCTGCTTCAGCAGGGCTTTGTACATGGCAAATCCCAGGACTGCGAAGATAGTGGCACCAAAACTGGCGCGGAGCCAGAACGTTGAGCCTTTCAGCTCAGCCTGCGACATGTGCCTGTAACACAGAAGACCACCTATTAGTGAGGACCTCCACAAGCTCAGCACCACTAGCAACACTCTGTAAGAAGTTATTAAGATTCATTATCTACATCATCAGTATATAACCAAAACATTAATTACTGTGTCTAAAATCACCACGGGGGCCATTCTGCATTAGTCACTGGCGACATCACGGGGGCGCGCTGTATTAGTGACTGGCGACATCACGGGGGCGCGCTGTATTAGTGACTGGCGACATCACGGGGGCGCGCTGTATTAGTGACTGGCGACAACACGGGGGCGCGCTATATTCGTGACTGGCGACATCACGGGGGCGCGCTATATTAGTCACTGGCGACATCACGGGGGCGCGCTGTATTAGTGACTAGCGACATCACGGGGGCGCGCTGTATTAGTGACTAGCGACATCACGGGGGCGCGCTGTATTAGTGACTAGCGACATCACGGGGGCGCGCTGTATTAGTGACTAGCGACATCACGGGGGCGCGCTGTATTAGTGACTAGCGACATCACGGGGGCGCGCTGTATTAGTGACTAGCGACATCACGGGGGCGCGCTGTATTAGTGACTAGCGACATCACGGGGGCGCGCTGTATTAGTGACTGGCGACATCACGGGGGCGCGCTCTATTAGTGACTGGCGACATCACGGGGGCGCGCTGTATTAGTGACTGGCGACAACACGGGGGCGCGCTGTATTAGTGACTGGCGACATCACGGGGGCGCGCTGTATTAGTGACTGGCGACATCACGGGGGCGCGCTGTATTAGTGACTGGCGACATCACGGGGGCGCGCTGTATTAGTGACTGGCGACATCACGGGGGCGCGCTGTATTAGTGACTGGCGACATCACGGAGGCGCGCTGTATTAGTGACTGGCGACATCACGGGGGCGCGCTCTATTAGTGACTGGCGACATCACGGGGGCGCGCTCTATTAGTGACTGGCGACATCACGGGGGCGCGCTCTATTAGTGACTGGCGACATCACGGGGGCGCGCTCTATTAGTGACTGGCGACATCACGGGGGCGCGCTCTATTAGTGACTGGCGACATCACGGGGGCGCGCTCTATTAGTGACTGGCGACATCACGGGGGCGCGCTCTATTAGTGACTGGCGACATCACGGGGGCGCGCTCTATTAGTGACTGGCGACATCACGGGGGCGCGCTCTATTAGTGACTGGCGACATCACGGGGGCGCGCTCTATTAGTGACTGGCGACATCACGGGGGCGCGCTCTATTAGTGACTGGCGACATCACGGGGGCGCGCTCTATTAGTGACTGGCGACATCACGGGGGCGCGCTCTATTAGTGACTGGCGACATCACGGGGGCGCGCTCTATTAGTGACTGGCGACATCACGGGGGCGCGCTCTATTAGTGACTGGCGACATCACGGGGGCGCGCTCTATTAGTGACTGGCGACATCACGGGGGCGCGCTCTATTAGTGACTGGCGACATCACGGGGGGGCGCTGTATTAGTGACTGGCGACATCACGGGGGCGCGCTGTATTAGTGACTGGCGACATCACGGGGGCGCGCTATATTAGTCACTGGCGACATCACGGGGGCGCGTTATATTAGTCACTGGCGACATCACGGGGGCGCGCTATATTAGTCACTGGCGACATCACGGGGGCGCGCTATATTAGTCACTGGCGACATCAGGGGGGCGCACTATATTAGTCACTGGCGACATCACGGGGGCGCGCTATATTAGTCACTGGCGACATCACGGGGGCCCGCTATATTAGTCACTGGCGACACCACGGGGGAGCGCTATATTAGTCACTGGCGACACCACGGGGGAGCGCTATATTAGTCACTGGCGACATCACATCGGCGCGCTATAGTAGTCACTGGCGACATCACATCGGCGCGCTATAGTAGACACTGGCGACATCACAGCGGCGCGCTATATTAGTCACTGGCGACATCACAGCGGCGAGCTATATTAGTCACTGGCGACATCACAGTGGAGCGCTATATTAGTCGCTGGCGACATCACATGGGTGCTATTCTCTCCTAATTCTTATATATCTTAGTAGTTTTTGCTTGTGGGGGCCACTCAGCCTTACGATGACAGCGCTGCTGTGCACACAACGCTAATTGGCCAGATTCACACAAGCGTGAGCATATTTGTGCGTTTTTGCAGAATGCGCGTTGCGGATATTTTTCTATATGTTGTGCGCTCACAGAAGAGCACGTATCGATGCTCTCAGTCATTGGAATGGCCAATAGCTTCACTAGTTCAAACCGTTCTTCACTGCGCAAAAGTGCAGGAAAGTAGAGCATGCTGCGTATTTTTTGCGTAACACATGAACGAACCCACTGAAATTAATGGATTCTATATTCTGTATTGCACGCGCAAACACGATTGTGTGAATCCAGCTTTTCCATGGTTCGTTAGCCACCTCTGCACTCACAGTCCGTGGGGATTAGAGGGTTAATGTGTGCCCAGGACACAGCCCCCAGAGGGCACACCCCCCTCATACCTGGCTGCTTGTACAGCAGATGATTCCATGAAGCTGAAATACCCTGTGTGGGGGGCACTTGGTGGCTCAGGTTGCTCTCCGCATCCGTCATCAGCAGCTCTCAACCCTATGCACACGGTCATCCGGGTGACCTGGGCAGCCCAACAATACCCTGCACTCACATGCTGGAAGGAGAATGGTCACTGGTGGCCAGCGCAGGGGGAGGAGCAATCTAATATTAGTGGCCAGCGCAGGGGAGGAGCTGTCTAATATTAGTGGCCAGCGCAGGGGGAGGAGCTTATCACACATGACTGGTGGCCAAGCAGCGCTCATATACACTCCAGAAGGGTGAATGATCAGGCAAGAAGTGCAACAAACATTAATAGTCAGTAGGACACAGCGTGCAGTTTAGGCCTCGTTCAGATGGCCGCTTTGCAAAAATCTCGCCAGCAACTCACATTGGACAACACAGACACCGGGCCACGGGCCGGCCGATCCCCACGGGCCGCGTGCATTACACGGGCTATTCTCATCCATGAAAAAGGACCAGAACAGGACATGCAGCAATTTCTTTCCCCCAGACAATCAGTCTGTATAAACCTCGCCCGTGTGAACAGCGTCAGACTAGAACCCAGCGGTGGCGAGCAGACCAATCATAATGCCTTACAGAGGCACGAAATAAAGGGACAGAACTGCAAGATTTAAGCTCAGGACAGAATGCTACACCGGTAAAAGTGCTATATACAGATCAGTCATTGGGACACCCAGTACTCTCACTATGACTGAAGGACAAGACAGCAGAATAGTGAGTGCAGCTCCGGATGCTTGAAAATACAACACGATATAACAGTAGAACAGAGTATCACACATGAAGTAACTGCAGTATAACGTGAGCACAGCTTTGGATGTGACATGCGAGTATAATGTGAGCACAGCTTTGGATGTGACTGGAGCTGCTCAGGATCAGTATATATACAGATGTGCATTGGGATCTATGATGTTCCGAGCTCAGATCGGCCGTCACCCGGAGCGCAGAAATGTGGCCATAATATGCTCATTTGAGCAACTGTCCGCCTTACACAGACCAGCACATCAATTGTGAATGTATGGATGATACCGACAGCTATGAAAACAGTATCTGTGGTCCAAACCTCAGGGTGGTGTCAGTCCCCCACCCTCACAGAAGATGCCCAGAAGCACTGCCCCTACTGGAAAGAGGAGGGACCGCTCAGCATACAGGGGTGCGACAGAGGTGGCTGCCTGAGCACTAACAAGTATGCATCTGTAGGGCCTCACGTGGTCCAACAGACACTACCCTGACCGGATGCAATGCACCATCCTGAGAGTGGCACTGCAGCTCAGTTGACTGCTGCTGCAGCCCCAAGTCATTCCATAAGTAGGCGGTGAGGAGCATGCGGGAGTAGAGGGTACGGATGGTTGGGGGGGGCAGAGTGTCACTTGTCTTCACTTATGTAGGCAGTTATTATGATGTATAGCAGTGCGAGGTGACGGTATGATCATACGGTCGCCCTTCACTTGACATGCCCACCGCTCTATGGGGAATAGTGGTTTTAAAGAGCCTGTCGCCTACTGTTAGCGCTATAGACTGAGATTATGGGCTGAAAGTAAGTGACCTGCTGAGTCCAGCGATGTAAGGCCCAACGTCCATAGGCGGATTTGATTTGCGGAACCCGCAGGGGTCACCCGCTAGAGGATCCGCAATTCAAAAGTGCCCATAGGGAAGCATTGGTATCCACAACTGAATTTAAAGGGGTTGTCCCGCGCCGAAACGGGTTTTTTTTTTTCCAATAGCCCCCCCCGTTTGGCGCGAGACAAACCCGATGCAGGGGTTAAAAAAAAAAAAACGGGTAGTGCTTACCTGAATGCCCGCGCTCCGGTGACTTCTTACTTACCTTGTGAAGATGGCCGCCGGGATCTTCACCCTCGGTGGACCGCAGGTCTTCTGTGCGGTCCATTGCCGATTCTAGCCTCCTGATTGGCTGGAATTGGCACGTGACGGGGCGGAGCTACGAGGAGCCGCTCTCCAGCACGAGGGGCCCCATTCAGAAAAGAAGACGACCGGACTGCGCAAGCGCGTCTAATCGGGCGATTAGACGCTGAAAATTAGACGGCACCATGGAGACGGGGACGCTAGCAACGGAACAGGTAAGTGAATAACTTCTGTATGGCTCATAATTAATGCACAATGTACATTACAAAGTGCATTAATATGGCCATACAGAAGTGTATAGACCCACTTGCTGCCGCGGGACAACCCCTTTAAGCACACAGATTTGATTTGCCGATTGTTTGGTGCAGAAAACAAATCGCAGCACGCTCCGTGTCAGTGCGGATTCCGTGCGGACGAGCTCAATAGAAGTCAATGAGTTGCGGACGATCTGCAGTGCATCCGCAAATACAGTGCGGATGCACTGCGGATTTGAAGGTTAAAATCAGTTGGAGGGGTGGGGACACTTTTTACTTCAATATCACTGGATCCAGACTGTTACCATCTAACATTCAATCATTGCTCCAAGATGCCCCAAAAACGTGACAAGAGCACAGACACCAGGGGGCGATGACAGTGTTCACCATCATCACCCTCAGCCCTCACAAGCAAAGACTGTGACACTCCAAGCCCCCACTAGGTTAAGGATCTGGACCCCCTGTCAGTATTTGGAGCAGTGACATCAGACAAGGTGCAGCGATGACTCCATTAGTTGGTCACGTGACTTATTCTTCAGCCAATTAAAAGAATACAACCGTGACTATAGATCACAGCAGCATCCCGTCTATCACCACTCGCTATACTGATACAGGACTAGGAATACGAAGATCAATGAAGCACTAATGGGGAGACATGATGCAAAAGAGCGAGCGTGACAGCGGTCCACAGAAACTGAAGCGAACACCTGTAGGGGAGAGAAGAGATGATGGAGAGAAACAGGTGGGTCATGAAGCCACATCTAGATCCCATTAGACAGGTCAGATAGCAAACCAGTCACGGTCTACATACATGCATTACTTGTCCTTTATTATACCCCAGAGCTGCACTCCATATTCTGCTGCTGGAGTCACTGTGTAGATACATTACTTATCCTGTACTGATCCTGAGTTACATCCAGTATTATACTCCAGAGCTGCACTCACTGTTCTGCTGGTGGAGTCACTGTGTACATACATTACTTATCCTGTACTGATCCTGAGTTACATCCTGTATTATACTCCAGAGCTGCGCTCACTATTCTGCTGGTGGAGTCACTGTGTACATACATTACTTATCCTGTACTGATCCTGAGTTACATCCTGTATTATACTGCAGAGCTGCACTCACTATTCTGCTGGTTATTAGAAACAGTCAACAAGCAGGACATGCTGGGAGATTTCAGCTTGGAAGCTACAAAATAGTGAGTGCAGCTCTAAACCATAATCCAGGCTGTAAGATTAGTGCCCTTATTGACACCTACAATATCCAAGTATCCCCAAATAATCCCAGCGATAATAAATAATAGCAAACAGCTGCAAGAACCCCGATATACAGAAGAGAAATATACTTTATTATACACACAGTCAAACATATTTAAAAAAAACGATAAAACCAAATTCCGGTTGCAGATGAGGTGCGTGTATACAGTCAGACCATACTGTGTGGTAGGCAGCGAGTATACACGTGTATACA
>NW_027102096.1:0-43926 GCF_035609145.1 Eleutherodactylus coqui
AGCTTACGGACCTTTAAAATTGGCAATACTTTAAGGTGACTGGCCTATGAAGAGGATGACCATGGAAGTGGACAGTCCTTAAAGATGCATTATTGTGTGTGGGTGGCCTTCTAAGAGACAACCCTGGGAATGGACAGACCTTTGGAAATGTCAATGTGGCTTATGAAGTGGAAATCCACTTGAACATGTGACATGTTTTGATGACTGGCCCTTTAAGAGGCAGACCCTAGATGTGGACAAACCCTTGAAGAGGTGACAAATTTAGGGAATTATGTCCTTTAAGAGGTTGACCAGGGTTGTGTACAAACCCTCGAAACAACAGCATTTTAAGTGTACTGGCCCTTTAAGAGGTGGACCTGGGAAGCTTACGGACCTTTAAAATTGGCAATACTTTAAGGTGACTGGCCTATGAAGAGGATGACCATGGAAGTGGACAGTCCTTAAAGATGCATTATTGTGTGTGGGTGGCCTTCTAAGAGACAACCCTGGGAATGGACAGACCTTTGGAAATGTCAATGTGGCTTATGAAGTGGAAAGCCACTTGAACATGTGACATGTTTTGCAGACTGGCCCTTTAAGAGGCAGACCCTAGAAGTGGACAAACCCTTGAAGAGGTGGCAAATTTAGGGAATTATGTCCTTTAAGAGGTTGACCAGGGTTGTGTACAAACCCTCGAAACAACAGCATTTTAAGTGTACTGGCCCTTTAAGAGGTGGACCTGGGAAGCTTACGGACCTTTAAAATTGGCAATACTTTAAGGTGACTGGCCTATGAAGAGGATGACCATGGAAGTGGACAGTCCTTAAAGATGCATTATTGTGTGTGGGTGGCCTTCTAAGAGACAACCCTGGGAATGGACAGACCTTTGGAAATGTCAATGTGGCTTATGAAGTGGAAAGCCACTTGAACATGTGACATGTTTTGCGGACTGGCCCTTTAAGAGGCAGACCCTAGAAGTGGACAAACCCTTGAAGAGGTGACAAATTTAGGGAATAATGTCCTTTAAGAGGTTGACCAGGGTTGTGTACAAACCCCCGAAACAACAGCATTTTAAGTGTACTGGCCCTTTAAGAGGTGGACCTGGGAAGCTTACGGACCTTTAAAATTGGCAATACTTTAAGGTGACTGGCCTATGAAGAGGATGACCATGGAAGTGGACAGTCCTTAAAGATGCATTATTGTGTGTGGGTGGCCTTCTAAGAGACAACCCTGGGAATGGACAGACCTTTGGAAATGTCAATGTGGCTTATGAAGTGGAAAGCCACTTGAACATGTGACATGTTTTGCGGACTGGCCCTTTAAGAGGCAGACCCTAGAAGTGGACAAACCCTTGAAGAGGTGACAAATTTAGGGAATTATGTCCTTTAAGAGGTTGATCAGGGTTGTGTACAAACCCTCCAAACAACAGCATTTTAAGTGTACTGGCCCTTTAAGAGGTGGACCTGGGAAGCTTACGGACCTTTAAAATTGGCAATACTTTAAGGTGACTGGCCTATGAAGAGGATGACCATGGAAGTGGACAGTCCTTAAAGATGCATTATTGTGTGTGGGTGGCCTTCTAAGAGACAACCCTGGGAATGGACAGACCTTTGGAAATGTCAATGTGGCTTATGAAGTGGAAATCCACTTGAACATGTGACATGTTTTGATGACTGGCCCTTTAAGAGGCAGACCCTAGATGTGGACAAACCCTTGAAGAGGTGACAAATTTAGGGAATTATGTCCTTTAAGAGGTTGACCAGGGTTGTGTACAAACCCTCGAAACAACAGCATTTTAAGTGTACTGGCCCTTTAAGAGGTGGACCTGGGAAGCTTACGGACCTTTAAAATTGGCAATACTTTAAGGTGACTGGCCTATGAAGAGGATGACCATGGAAGTGGACAGTCCTTAAAGATGCATTATTGTGTGTGGGTGGCCTTCTAAGAGACAACCCTGGGAATGGACAGACCTTTGGAAATGTCAATGTGGCTTATGAAGTGGAAAGCCACTTGAACATGTGACATGTTTTGCAGACTGGCCCTTTAAGAGGCAGACCCTAGAAGTGGACAAACCCTTGAAGAGGTGGCAAATTTAGGGAATTATGTCCTTTAAGAGGTTGACCAGGGTTGTGTACAAACCCTCGAAACAACAGCATTTTAAGTGTACTGGCCCTTTAAGAGGTGGACCTGGGAAGCTTACGGACCTTTAAAATTGGCAATACTTTAAGGTGACTGGCCTATGAAGAGGATGACCATGGAAGTGGACAGTCCTTAAAGATGCATTATTGTGTGTGGGTGGCCTTCTAAGAGACAACCCTGGGAATGGACAGACCTTTGGAAATGTCAATGTGGCTTATGAAGTGGAAAGCCACTTGAACATGTGACATGTTTTGCGGACTGGCCCTTTAAGAGGCAGACCCTAGAAGTGGACAAACCCTTGAAGAGGTGACAAATTTAGGGAATAATGTCCTTTAAGAGGTTGACCAGGGTTGTGTACAAACCCTCGAAACAACAGCATTTTAAGTGTACTGGCCCTTTAAGAGGTGGACCCGGGAAGCTTACGGACCTTTAAAATTGGCAATACTTTAAGGTGACTGGCCTATGAAGAGGATGACCATGGAAGTGGACAGTCCTTAAAGATGCATTATTGTGTGTGGGTGGCCTTCTAAGAGACAACCCTGGGAATGGACAGACCTTTGGAAATGTCAATGTGGCTTATGAAGTGGAAAGCCACTTGAACATGTGACATGTTTTGCGGACTGGCCCTTTAAGAGGCAGACCCTAGAAGTGGACAAACCCTTGAAGAGGTGACAAATTTAGGGAATTATGTCCTTTAAGAGGTTGACCAGGGTTGTGTACAAACCCTCCAAACAACAGCATTTTAAGTGTACTGGCCCTTTAAGAGGTGGACCTGGGAAGCTTACGGACCTTTAAAATTGGCAATACTTTAAGGTGACTGGCCTATGAAGAGGATGACCATGGAAGTGGACAGTCCTTAAAGATGCATTATTGTGTGTGGGTGGCCTTCTAAGAGACAACCCTGGGAATGGACAGACCTTTGGAAATGTCAATGTGGCTTATGAAGTGGAAAGCCACTTGAACATGTGACATGTTTTGCGGACTGGCCCTTTAAGAGGCAGACCCTAGAAGTGGACAAACCCTTGAAGAGGTGACAAATTTAGGGAATTATGTCCTTTAAGAGGTTGATCAGGGTTGTGTACAAACCCTCCAAACAACAGCATTTTAAGTGTACTGGCCCTTTAAGAGGTGGACCTGGGAAGCTTACGGACCTTTAAAATTGGCAATACTTTAAGGTGACTGGCCTATGAAGAGGATGACCATGGAAGTGGACAGTCCTTAAAGATGCATTATTGTGTGTGGGTGGCCTTCTAAGAGACAACCCTGGGAATGGACAGACCTTTGGAAATGTCAATGTGGCTTATGAAGTGGAAAGCCACTTGAACATGTGACATGTTTTGCGGACTGGCCCTTTAAGAGGCAGACCCTAGAAGTGGACAAACCCTTGAAGAGGTGACAAATTTAGGGAATTATGTCCTTTAAGAGGTTGACCAGGGTTGTGTACAAACCCTCGAAACAACAGCATTTTAAGTGTACTGGCCCTTTAAGAGGTGGACCTGGGAAGCTTACGGACCTTTAAAATTGGCAATACTTTAAGGTGACTGGCCTATGAAGAGGATGACCATGGAAGTGGACAGTCCTTAAAGATGCATTATTGTGTGTGGGTGGCCTTCTAAGAGACAACCCTGGGAATGGACAGACCTTTGGAAATGTCAATGTGGCTTATGAAGTGGAAAGCCACTTGAACATGTGACATGTTTTGCGGACTGGCCCTTTAAGAGGCAGACCCTAGAAGTGGACAAACCCTTGAAGAGGTGACAAATTTAGGGAATTATGTCCTTTAAGAGGTTGACCAGGGTTGTGTACAAACCCTCGAAACAACAGCATTTTAAGTGTACTGGCCCTTTAAGAGGTGGACCTGGGAAGCTTACGGACCTTTAAAATTGGCAATACTTTAAGGTGACTGGCCTATGAAGAGGATGACCATGGAAGTGGACAGTCCTTAAAGATGCATTATTGTGTGTGGGTGGCCTTCTAAGAGACAACCCTGGGAATGGACAGACCTTTGCAAATGTCAATGTGGCTTATGAAGTGGAAAGCCACTTGAACATGTGACATGTTTTGCGGACTGGCCCTTTAAGAGGCAGACCCTAGAAGTGGACAAACCCTTGAAGAGGTGACAAATTTAGGGAATTATGTCCTTTAAGAGGTTGATCAGGGTTGTGTACAAACCCTCCAAACAACAGCATTTTAAGTGTACTGGCCCTTTAAGAGGTGGACCTGGGAAGCTTACGGACCTTTAAAATTGGCAATACTTTAAGGTGACTGGCCTATGAAGAGGATGACCATGGAAGTGGACAGTCCTTAAAGATGCATTATTGTGTGTGGGTGGCCTTCTAAGAGACAACCCTGGGAATGGACAGACCTTTGGAAATGTCAATGTGGCTTATGAAGTGGAAAGCCACTTGAACATGTGACATGTTTTGCGGACTGGCCCTTTAAGAGGCAGACCCTAGAAGTGGACAAACCCTTGAAGAGGTGACAAATTTAGGGAATTATGTCCTTTAAGAGGTTGACCAGGGTTGTGTACAAACCCTCGAAACAACAGCATTTTAAGTGTACTGGCCCTTTAAGAGGTGGACCTGGGAAGCTTACGGACCTTTAAAATTGGCAATACTTTAAGGTGACTGGCCTATGAAGAGGATGACCATGGAAGTGGACAGTCCTTAAAGATGCATTATTGTGTGTGGGTGGCCTTCTAAGAGACAACCCTGGGAATGGACAGACCTTTGGAAATGTCAATGTGGCTTATGAAGTGGAAATCCACTTGAACATGTGACATGTTTTGATGACTGGCCCTTTAAGAGGCAGACCCTAGATGTGGACAAACCCTTGAAGAGGTGACAAATTTAGGGAATTATGTCCTTTAAGAGGTTGACCAGGGTTGTGTACAAACCCTCGAAACAACAGCATTTTAAGTGTACTGGCCCTTTAAGAGGTGGACCTGGGAAGCTTACGGACCTTTAAAATTGGCAATACTTTAAGGTGACTGGCCTATGAAGAGGATGACCATGGAAGTGGACAGTCCTTAAAGATGCATTATTGTGTGTGGGTGGCCTTCTAAGAGACAACCCTGGGAATGGACAGACCTTTGGAAATGTCAATGTGGCTTATGAAGTGGAAAGCCACTTGAACATGTGACATGTTTTGCAGACTGGCCCTTTAAGAGGCAGACCCTAGAAGTGGACAAACCCTTGAAGAGGTGGCAAATTTAGGGAATTATGTCCTTTAAGAGGTTGACCAGGGTTGTGTACAAACCCTCGAAACAACAGCATTTTAAGTGTACTGGCCCTTTAAGAGGTGGACCTGGGAAGCTTACGGACCTTTAAAATTGGCAATACTTTAAGGTGACTGGCCTATGAAGAGGATGACCATGGAAGTGGACAGTCCTTAAAGATGCATTATTGTGTGTGGGTGGCCTTCTAAGAGACAACCCTGGGAATGGACAGACCTTTGGAAATGTCAATGTGGCTTATGAAGTGGAAAGCCACTTGAACATGTGACATGTTTTGCGGACTGGCCCTTTAAGAGGCAGACCCTAGAAGTGGACAAACCCTTGAAGAGGTGACAAATTTAGGGAATTATGTCCTTTAAGAGGTTGATCAGGGTTGTGTACAAACCCTCCAAACAACAGCATTTTAAGTGTACTGGCCCTTTAAGAGGTGGACCTGGGAAGCTTACGGACCTTTAAAATTGGCAATACTTTAAGGTGACTGGCCTATGAAGAGGATGACCATGGAAGTGGACAGTCCTTAAAGATGCATTATTGTGTGTGGGTGGCCTTCTAAGAGACAACCCTGGGAATGGACAGACCTTTGGAAATGTCAATGTGGCTTATGAAGTGGAAATCCACTTGAACATGTGACATGTTTTGATGACTGGCCCTTTAAGAGGCAGACCCTAGATGTGGACAAACCCTTGAAGAGGTGACAAATTTAGGGAATTATGTCCTTTAAGAGGTTGACCAGGGTTGTGTACAAACCCTCGAAACAACAGCATTTTAAGTGTACTGGCCCTTTAAGAGGTGGACCTGGGAAGCTTACGGACCTTTAAAATTGGCAATACTTTAAGGTGACTGGCCTATGAAGAGGATGACCATGGAAGTGGACAGTCCTTAAAGATGCATTATTGTGTGTGGGTGGCCTTCTAAGAGACAACCCTGGGAATGGACAGACCTTTGGAAATGTCAATGTGGCTTATGAAGTGGAAAGCCACTTGAACATGTGACATGTTTTGCAGACTGGCCCTTTAAGAGGCAGACCCTAGAAGTGGACAAACCCTTGAAGAGGTGGCAAATTTAGGGAATTATGTCCTTTAAGAGGTTGACCAGGGTTGTGTACAAACCCTCGAAACAACAGCATTTTAAGTGTACTGGCCCTTTAAGAGGTGGACCCGGGAAGCTTACGGACCTTTAAAATTGGCAATACTTTAAGGTGACTGGCCTATGAAGAGGATGACCATGGAAGTGGACAGTCCTTAAAGATGCATTATTGTGTGTGGGTGGCCTTCTAAGAGACAACCCTGGGAATGGACAGACCTTTGGAAATGTCAATGTGGCTTATGAAGTGGAAAGCCACTTGAACATGTGACATGTTTTGCGGACTGGCCCTTTAAGAGGCAGACCCTAGAAGTGGACAAACCCTTGAAGAGGTGACAAATTTAGGGAATTATGTCCTTTAAGAGGTTGACCAGGGTTGTGTACAAACCCTCCAAACAACAGCATTTTAAGTGTACTGGCCCTTTAAGAGGTGGACCTGGGAAGCTTACGGACCTTTAAAATTGGCAATACTTTAAGGTGACTGGCCTATGAAGAGGATGACCATGGAAGTGGACAGTCCTTAAAGATGCATTATTGTGTGTGGGTGGCCTTCTAAGAGACAACCCTGGGAATGGACAGACCTTTGGAAATGTCAATGTGGCTTATGAAGTGGAAAGCCACTTGAACATGTGACATGTTTTGCGGACTGGCCCTTTAAGAGGCAGACCCTAGAAGTGGACAAACCCTTGAAGAGGTGACAAATTTAGGGAATTATGTCCTTTAAGAGGTTGATCAGGGTTGTGTACAAACCCTCCAAACAACAGCATTTTAAGTGTACTGGCCCTTTAAGAGGTGGACCTGGGAAGCTTACGGACCTTTAAAATTGGCAATACTTTAAGGTGACTGGCCTATGAAGAGGATGACCATGGAAGTGGACAGTCCTTAAAGATGCATTATTGTGTGTGGGTGGCCTTCTAAGAGACAACCCTGGGAATGGACAGACCTTTGGAAATGTCAATGTGGCTTATGAAGTGGAAAGCCACTTGAACATGTGACATGTTTTGCGGACTGGCCCTTTAAGAGGCAGACCCTAGAAGTGGACAAACCCTTGAAGAGGTGACAAATTTAGGGAATTATGTCCTTTAAGAGGTTGACCAGGGTTGTGTACAAACCCTCGAAACAACAGCATTTTAAGTGTACTGGCCCTTTAAGAGGTGGACCTGGGAAGCTTACGGACCTTTAAAATTGGCAATACTTTAAGGTGACTGGCCTATGAAGAGGATGACCATGGAAGTGGACAGTCCTTAAAGATGCATTATTGTGTGTGGGTGGCCTTCTAAGAGACAACCCTGGGAATGGACAGACCTTTGGAAATGTCAATGTGGCTTATGAAGTGGAAAGCCACTTGAACATGTGACATGTTTTGCGGACTGGCCCTTTAAGAGGCAGACCCTAGAAGTGGACAAACCCTTGAAGAGGTGACAAATTTAGGGAATTATGTCCTTTAAGAGGTTGACCAGGGTTGTGTACAAACCCTCGAAACAACAGCATTTTAAGTGTACTGGCCCTTTAAGAGGTGGACCTGGGAAGCTTACGGACCTTTAAAATTGGCAATACTTTAAGGTGACTGGCCTATGAAGAGGATGACCATGGAAGTGGACAGTCCTTAAAGATGCATTATTGTGTGTGGGTGGCCTTCTAAGAGACAACCCTGGGAATGGACAGACCTTTGCAAATGTCAATGTGGCTTATGAAGTGGAAAGCCACTTGAACATGTGACATGTTTTGCGGACTGGCCCTTTAAGAGGCAGACCCTAGAAGTGGACAAACCCTTGAAGAGGTGACAAATTTAGGGAATTATGTCCTTTAAGAGGTTGATCAGGGTTGTGTACAAACCCTCCAAACAACAGCATTTTAAGTGTACTGGCCCTTTAAGAGGTGGACCTGGGAAGCTTACGGACCTTTAAAATTGGCAATACTTTAAGGTGACTGGCCTATGAAGAGGATGACCATGGAAGTGGACAGTCCTTAAAGATGCATTATTGTGTGTGGGTGGCCTTCTAAGAGACAACCCTGGGAATGGACAGACCTTTGGAAATGTCAATGTGGCTTATGAAGTGGAAAGCCACTTGAACATGTGACATGTTTTGCGGACTGGCCCTTTAAGAGGCAGACCCTAGAAGTGGACAAACCCTTGAAGAGGTGACAAATTTAGGGAATTATGTCCTTTAAGAGGTTGACCAGGGTTGTGTACAAACCCTCGAAACAACAGCATTTTAAGTGTACTGGCCCTTTAAGAGGTGGACCTGGGAAGCTTACGGACCTTTAAAATTGGCAATACTTTAAGGTGACTGGCCTATGAAGAGGATGACCATGGAAGTGGACAGTCCTTAAAGATGCATTATTGTGTGTGGGTGGCCTTCTAAGAGACAACCCTGGGAATGGACAGACCTTTGGAAATGTCAATGTGGCTTATGAAGTGGAAATCCACTTGAACATGTGACATGTTTTGATGACTGGCCCTTTAAGAGGCAGACCCTAGATGTGGACAAACCCTTGAAGAGGTGACAAATTTAGGGAATTATGTCCTTTAAGAGGTTGACCAGGGTTGTGTACAAACCCTCGAAACAACAGCATTTTAAGTGTACTGGCCCTTTAAGAGGTGGACCTGGGAAGCTTACGGACCTTTAAAATTGGCAATACTTTAAGGTGACTGGCCTATGAAGAGGATGACCATGGAAGTGGACAGTCCTTAAAGATGCATTATTGTGTGTGGGTGGCCTTCTAAGAGACAACCCTGGGAATGGACAGACCTTTGGAAATGTCAATGTGGCTTATGAAGTGGAAAGCCACTTGAACATGTGACATGTTTTGCAGACTGGCCCTTTAAGAGGCAGACCCTAGAAGTGGACAAACCCTTGAAGAGGTGGCAAATTTAGGGAATTATGTCCTTTAAGAGGTTGACCAGGGTTGTGTACAAACCCTCGAAACAACAGCATTTTAAGTGTACTGGCCCTTTAAGAGGTGGACCTGGGAAGCTTACGGACCTTTAAAATTGGCAATACTTTAAGGTGACTGGCCTATGAAGAGGATGACCATGGAAGTGGACAGTCCTTAAAGATGCATTATTGTGTGTGGGTGGCCTTCTAAGAGACAACCCTGGGAATGGACAGACCTTTGGAAATGTCAATGTGGCTTATGAAGTGGAAAGCCACTTGAACATGTGACATGTTTTGCGGACTGGCCCTTTAAGAGGCAGACCCTAGAAGTGGACAAACCCTTGAAGAGGTGACAAATTTAGGGAATTATGTCCTTTAAGAGGTTGATCAGGGTTGTGTACAAACCCTCCAAACAACAGCATTTTAAGTGTACTGGCCCTTTAAGAGGTGGACCTGGGAAGCTTACGGACCTTTAAAATTGGCAATACTTTAAGGTGACTGGCCTATGAAGAGGATGACCATGGAAGTGGACAGTCCTTAAAGATGCATTATTGTGTGTGGGTGGCCTTCTAAGAGACAACCCTGGGAATGGACAGACCTTTGGAAATGTCAATGTGGCTTATGAAGTGGAAATCCACTTGAACATGTGACATGTTTTGATGACTGGCCCTTTAAGAGGCAGACCCTAGATGTGGACAAACCCTTGAAGAGGTGACAAATTTAGGGAATTATGTCCTTTAAGAGGTTGACCAGGGTTGTGTACAAACCCTCGAAACAACAGCATTTTAAGTGTACTGGCCCTTTAAGAGGTGGACCTGGGAAGCTTACGGACCTTTAAAATTGGCAATACTTTAAGGTGACTGGCCTATGAAGAGGATGACCATGGAAGTGGACAGTCCTTAAAGATGCATTATTGTGTGTGGGTGGCCTTCTAAGAGACAACCCTGGGAATGGACAGACCTTTGGAAATGTCAATGTGGCTTATGAAGTGGAAAGCCACTTGAACATGTGACATGTTTTGCAGACTGGCCCTTTAAGAGGCAGACCCTAGAAGTGGACAAACCCTTGAAGAGGTGGCAAATTTAGGGAATTATGTCCTTTAAGAGGTTGACCAGGGTTGTGTACAAACCCTCGAAACAACAGCATTTTAAGTGTACTGGCCCTTTAAGAGGTGGACCTGGGAAGCTTACGGACCTTTAAAATTGGCAATACTTTAAGGTGACTGGCCTATGAAGAGGATGACCATGGAAGTGGACAGTCCTTAAAGATGCATTATTGTGTGTGGGTGGCCTTCTAAGAGACAACCCTGGGAATGGACAGACCTTTGGAAATGTCAATGTGGCTTATGAAGTGGAAAGCCACTTGAACATGTGACATGTTTTGCGGACTGGCCCTTTAAGAGGCAGACCCTAGAAGTGGACAAACCCTTGAAGAGGTGACAAATTTAGGGAATTATGTCCTTTAAGAGGTTGACCAGGGTTGTGTACAAACCCTCGAAACAACAGCATTTTAAGTGTACTGGCCCTTTAAGAGGTGGACCTGGGAAGCTTACGGACCTTTAAAATTGGCAATACTTTAAGGTGACTGGCCTATGAAGAGGATGACCATGGAAGTGGACAGTCCTTAAAGATGCATTATTGTGTGTGGGTGGCCTTCTAAGAGACAACCCTGGGAATGGACAGACCTTTGGAAATGTCAATGTGGCTTATGAAGTGGAAAGCCACTTGAACATGTGACATGTTTTGCGGACTGGCCCTTTAAGAGGCAGACCCTAGAAGTGGACAAACCCTTGAAGAGGTGACAAATTTAGGGAATTATGTCCTTTAAGAGGTTGACCAGGGTTGTGTACAAACCCTCGAAACAACAGCATTTTAAGTGTACTGGCCCTTTAAGAGGTGGACCCGGGAAGCTTACGGACCTTTAAAATTGGCAATACTTTAAGGTGACTGGCCTATGAAGAGGATGACCATGGAAGTGGACAGTCCTTAAAGATGCATTATTGTGTGTGGGTGGCCTTCTAAGAGACAACCCTGGGAATGGACAGACCTTTGGAAATGTCAATGTGGCTTATGAAGTGGAAAGCCACTTGAACATGTGACATGTTTTGTGGACTGGCCCTTTAAGAGGCAGACCCTAGAAGTGGACAAACCCTTGAAGAGGTGACAAATTTAGGGAATTATGTCCTTTAAGAGGTTGACCAGGGTTGTGTACAAACCCTCGAAACAACAGCATTTTAAGTGTACTGGCCCTTTAAGAGGTGGACCTGGGAAGCTTACGGACCTTTAAAATTGGCAATACTTTAAGGTGACTGACCTATGAAGAGGATGACCATGGAAGTGGACAGTCCTTAAAGATGCATTATTGTGTGTGGGTGGCCTTCTAAGAGACAACCCTGGGAATGGACAGACCTTTGGAAATGTCAATGTGGCTTATGAAGTGGAAAGCCACTTGAACATGTGACATGTTTTGCAGACTGGCCCTTTAAGAGGCAGACCCTAGAAGTGGACAAACCCTTGAAGAGGTGGCAAATTTAGGGAATTATGTCCTTTAAGAGGTTGACCAGGGTTGTGTACAAACCCTCGAAACAACAGCATTTTAAGTGTACTGGCCCTTTAAGAGGTGGACCCGGGAAGCTTACGGACCTTTAAAATTGGCAATACTTTAAGGTGACTGGCCTATGAAGAGGATGACCATGGAAGTGGACAGTCCTTAAAGATGCATTATTGTGTGTGGGTGGCCTTCTAAGAGACAACCCTGGGAATGGACAGACCTTTGGAAATGTCAATGTGGCTTATGAAGTGGAAAGCCACTTGAACATGTGACATGTTTTGCGGACTGGCCCTTTAAGAGGCAGACCCTAGAAGTGGACAAACCCTTGAAGAGGTGACAAATTTAGGGAATTATGTCCTTTAAGAGGTTGACCAGGGTTGTGTACAAACCCTCGAAACAACAGCATTTTAAGTGTACTGGCCCTTTAAGAGGTGGACCTGGGAAGCTTACGGACCTTTAAAATTGGCAATACTTTAAGGTGACTGGCCTATGAAGAGGATGACCATGGAAGTGGACAGTCCTTAAAGATGCATTATTGTGTGTGGGTGGCCTTCTAAGAGACAACCCTGGGAATGGACAGACCTTTGGAAATGTCAATGTGGCTTATGAAGTGGAAAGCCACTTGAACATGTGACATGTTTTGCGGACTGGCCCTTTAAGAGGCAGACCCTAGAAGTGGACAAACCCTTGAAGAGGTGACAAATTTAGGGAATTATGTCCTTTAAGAGGTTGACCAGGGTTGTGTACAAACCCTCGAAACAACAGCATTTTAAGTGTACTGGCCCTTTAAGAGGTGGACCCGGGAAGCTTACGGACCTTTAAAATTGGCAATACTTTAAGGTGACTGGCCTATGAAGAGGATGACCATGGAAGTGGACAGTCCTTAAAGATGCATTATTGTGTGTGGGTGGCCTTCTAAGAGACAACCCTGGGAATGGACAGACCTTTGGAAATGTCAATGTGGCTTATGAAGTGGAAAGCCACTTGAACATGTGACATGTTTTGCGGACTGGCCCTTTAAGAGGCAGACCCTAAAAGTGGACAAACCCTTGAAGAGGTGACAAATTTAGGGAATTATGTCCTTTAAGAGGTTGACCAGGGTTGTGTACAAACCCTCGAAACAACAGCATTTTAAGTGTACTGGCCCTTTAAGAGGTGGACCTGGGAAGCTTACGGACCTTTAAAATTGGCAATACTTTAAGGTGACTGGCCTATGAAGAGGATGACCATGGAAGTGGACAGTCCTTAAAGATGCATTATTGTGTGTGGGTGGCCTTCTAAGAGACAACCCTGGGAATGGACAGACCTTTGGAAATGTCAATGTGGCTTATGAAGTGGAAAGCCACTTGAACATGTGACATGTTTTGCGGACTGGCCCTTTAAGAGGCAGACCCTAGAAGTGGACAAACCCTTGAAGAGGTGACAAATTTAGGGAATTATGTCCTTTAAGAGGTTGACCAGGGTTGTGTACAAACCCTCGAAACAACAGCATTTTAAGTGTACTGGCCCTTTAAGAGGTGGACCTGGGAAGCTTACGGACCTTTAAAATTGGCAATACTTTAAGGTGACTGGCCTATGAAGAGGATGACCATGGAAGTGGACAGTCCTTAAAGATGCATTATTGTGTGTGGGTGGCCTTCTAAGAGACAACCCTGGGAATGGACAGACCTTTGCAAATGTCAATGTGGCTTATGAAGTGGAAAGCCACTTGAACATGTGACATGTTTTGCGGACTGGCCCTTTAAGAGGCAGACCCTAGAAGTGGACAAACCCTTGAAGAGGTGACAAATTTAGGGAATTATGTCCTTTAAGAGGTTGATCAGGGTTGTGTACAAACCCTCGAAACAACAGCATTTTAAGTGTACTGGCCCTTTAAGAGGTGGACCTGGGAAGCTTACGGACCTTTAAAATTGGCAATACTTTAAGGTGACTGGCCTATGAAGAGGATGACCATGGAAGTGGACAGTCCTTAAAGATGCATTATTGTGTGTGGGTGGCCTTCTAAGAGACAACCCTGGGAATGGACAGACCTTTGGAAATGTCAATGTGGCTTATGAAGTGGAAAGCCACTTGAACATGTGACATGTTTTGCGGACTGGCCCTTTAAGAGGCAGACCCTAGAAGTGGACAAACCCTTGAAGAGGTGACAAATTTAGGGAATTATGTCCTTTAAGAGGTTGACCAGGGTTGTGTACAAACCCTCGAAACAACAGCATTTTAAGTGTACTGGCCCTTTAAGAGGTGGACCTGGGAAGCTTACGGACCTTTAAAATTGGCAATACTTTAAGGTGACTGGCCTATGAAGAGGATGACCATGGAAGTGGACAGTCCTTAAAGATGCATTATTGTGTGTGGGTGGCCTTCTAAGAGACAACCCTGGGAATGGACAGACCTTTGGAAATGTCAATGTGGCTTATGAAGTGGAAATCCACTTGAACATGTGACATGTTTTGATGACTGGCCCTTTAAGAGGCAGACCCTAGATGTGGACAAACCCTTGAAGAGGTGACAAATTTAGGGAATTATGTCCTTTAAGAGGTTGACCAGGGTTGTGTACAAACCCTCGAAACAACAGCATTTTAAGTGTACTGGCCCTTTAAGAGGTGGACCTGGGAAGCTTACGGACCTTTAAAATTGGCAATACTTTAAGGTGACTGGCCTATGAAGAGGATGACCATGGAAGTGGACAGTCCTTAAAGATGCATTATTGTGTGTGGGTGGCCTTCTAAGAGACAACCCTGGGAATGGACAGACCTTTGGAAATGTCAATGTGGCTTATGAAGTGGAAAGCCACTTGAACATGTGACATGTTTTGCAGACTGGCCCTTTAAGAGGCAGACCCTAGAAGTGGACAAACCCTTGAAGAGGTGGCAAATTTAGGGAATGATGTCCTTTAAGAGGTTGACCAGGGTTGTGTACAAACCCTCGAAACAACAGCATTTTAAGTGTACTGGCCCTTTAAGAGGTGGACCTGGGAAGCTTACGGACCTTTAAAATTGGCAATACTTTAAGGTGACTGGCCTATGAAGAGGATGACCATGGAAGTGGACAGTCCTTAAAGATGCATTATTGTGTGTGGGTGGCCTTCTAAGAGACAACCCTGGGAATGGACAGACCTTTGGAAATGTCAATGTGGCTTATGAAGTGGAAAGCCACTTGAACATGTGACATGTTTTGCGGACTGGCCCTTTAAGAGGCAGACCCTAGAAGTGGACAAACCCTTGAAGAGGTGACAAATTTAGGGAATAATGTCCTTTAAGAGGTTGACCAGGGTTGTGTACAAACCCTCGAAACAACAGCATTTTAAGTGTACTGGCCCTTTAAGAGGTGGACCCGGGAAGCTTACGGACCTTTAAAATTGGCAATACTTTAAGGTGACTGGCCTATGAAGAGGATGACCATGGAAGTGGACAGTCCTTAAAGATGCATTATTGTGTGTGGGTGGCCTTCTAAGAGACAACCCTGGGAATGGACAGACCTTTGGAAATGTCAATGTGGCTTATGAAGTGGAAAGCCACTTGAACATGTGACATGTTTTGCGGACTGGCCCTTTAAGAGGCAGACCCTAGAAGTGGACAAACCCTTGAAGAGGTGACAAATTTAGGGAATTATGTCCTTTAAGAGGTTGATCAGGGTTGTGTACAAACCCTCCAAACAACAGCATTTTAAGTGTACTGGCCCTTTAAGAGGTGGACCTGGGAAGCTTACGGACCTTTAAAATTGGCAATACTTTAAGGTGACTGGCCTATGAAGAGGATGACCATGGAAGTGGACAGTCCTTAAAGATGCATTATTGTGTGTGGGTGGCCTTCTAAGAGACAACCCTGGGAATGGACAGACCTTTGGAAATGTCAATGTGGCTTATGAAGTGGAAAGCCACTTGAACATGTGACATGTTTTGCAGACTGGCCCTTTAAGAGGCAGACCCTAGAAGTGGACAAACCCTTGAAGAGGTGGCAAATTTAGGGAATTATGTCCTTTAAGAGGTTGACCAGGGTTGTGTACAAACCCTCGAAACAACAGCATTTTAAGTGTACTGGCCCTTTAAGAGGTGGACCCGGGAAGCTTACGGACCTTTAAAATTGGCAATACTTTAAGGTGACTGGCCTATGAAGAGGATGACCATGGAAGTGGACAGTCCTTAAAGATGCATTATTGTGTGTGGGTGGCCTTCTAAGAGACAACCCTGGGAATGGACAGACCTTTGGAAATGTCAATGTGGCTTATGAAGTGGAAAGCCACTTGAACATGTGACATGTTTTGCGGACTGGCCCTTTAAGAGGCAGACCCTAGAAGTGGACAAACCCTTGAAGAGGTGACAAATTTAGGGAATTATGTCCTTTAAGAGGTTGACCAGGGTTGTGTACAAACCCTCGAAACAACAGCATTTTAAGTGTACTGGCCCTTTAAGAGGTGGACCTGGGAAGCTTACGGACCTTTAAAATTGGCAATACTTTAAGGTGACTGGCCTATGAAGAGGATGACCATGGAAGTGGACAGTCCTTAAAGATGCATTATTGTGTGTGGGTGGCCTTCTAAGAGACAACCCTGGGAATGGACAGACCTTTGGAAATGTCAATGTGGCTTATGAAGTGGAAAGCCACTTGAACATGTGACATGTTTTGCGGACTGGCCCTTTAAGAGGCAGACCCTAGAAGTGGACAAACCCTTGAAGAGGTGACAAATTTAGGGAATTATGTCCTTTAAGAGGTTGACCAGGGTTGTGTACAAACCCTCGAAACAACAGCATTTTAAGTGTACTGGCCCTTTAAGAGGTGGACCCGGGAAGCTTACGGACCTTTAAAATTGGCAATACTTTAAGGTGACTGGCCTATGAAGAGGATGACCATGGAAGTGGACAGTCCTTAAAGATGCATTATTGTGTGTGGGTGGCCTTCTAAGAGACAACCCTGGGAATGGACAGACCTTTGGAAATGTCAATGTGGCTTATGAAGTGGAAAGCCACTTGAACATGTGACATGTTTTGCGGACTGGCCCTTTAAGAGGCAGACCCTAGAAGTGGACAAACCCTTGAAGAGGTGACAAATTTAGGGAATTATGTCCTTTAAGAGGTTGACCAGGGTTGTGTACAAACCCTCGAAACAACAGCATTTTAAGTGTACTGGCCCTTTAAGAGGTGGACCTGGGAAGCTTACGGACCTTTAAAATTGGCAATACTTTAAGGTGACTGGCCTATGAAGAGGATGACCATGGAAGTGGACAGTCCTTAAAGATGCATTATTGTGTGTGGGTGGCCTTCTAAGAGACAACCCTGGGAATGGACAGACCTTTGGAAATGTCAATGTGGCTTATGAAGTGGAAAGCCACTTGAACATGTGACATGTTTTGCGGACTGGCCCTTTAAGAGGCAGACCCTAGAAGTGGACAAACCCTTGAAGAGGTGACAAATTTAGGGAATTATGTCCTTTAAGAGGTTGACCAGGGTTGTGTACAAACCCTCGAAACAACAGCATTTTAAGTGTACTGGCCCTTTAAGAGGTGGACCCGGGAAGCTTACGGACCTTTAAAATTGGCAATACTTTAAGGTGACTGGCCTATGAAGAGGATGACCATGGAAGTGGACAGTCCTTAAAGATGCATTATTGTGTGTGGGTGGCCTTCTAAGAGACAACCCTGGGAATGGACAGACCTTTGGAAATGTCAATGTGGCTTATGAAGTGGAAAGCCACTTGAACATGTGACATGTTTTGCGGACTGGCCCTTTAAGAGGCAGACCCTAAAAGTGGACAAACCCTTGAAGAGGTGACAAATTTAGGGAATTATGTCCTTTAAGAGGTTGACCAGGGTTGTGTACAAACCCTCGAAACAACAGCATTTTAAGTGTACTGGCCCTTTAAGAGGTGGACCTGGGAAGCTTACGGACCTTTAAAATTGGCAATACTTTAAGGTGACTGGCCTATGAAGAGGATGACCATGGAAGTGGACAGTCCTTAAAGATGCATTATTGTGTGTGGGTGGCCTTCTAAGAGACAACCCTGGGAATGGACAGACCTTTGGAAATGTCAATGTGGCTTATGAAGTGGAAAGCCACTTGAACATGTGACATGTTTTGCGGACTGGCCCTTTAAGAGGCAGACCCTAGAAGTGGACAAACCCTTGAAGAGGTGACAAATTTAGGGAATTATGTCCTTTAAGAGGTTGACCAGGGTTGTGTACAAACCCTCGAAACAACAGCATTTTAAGTGTACTGGCCCTTTAAGAGGTGGACCTGGGAAGCTTACGGACCTTTAAAATTGGCAATACTTTAAGGTGACTGGCCTATGAAGAGGATGACCATGGAAGTGGACAGTCCTTAAAGATGCATTATTGTGTGTGGGTGGCCTTCTAAGAGACAACCCTGGGAATGGACAGACCTTTGGAAATGTCAATGTGGCTTATGAAGTGGAAAGCCACTTGAACATGTGACATGTTTTGATGACTGGCCCTTTAAGAGGCAGACCCTAGATGTGGACAAACCCTTGAAGAGGTGACAAATTTAGGGAATTATGTCCTTTAAGAGGTTGACCAGGGTTGTGTACAAACCCTCGAAACAACAGCATTTTAAGTGTACTGGCCCTTTAAGAGGTGGACCTGGGAAGCTTACGGACCTTTAAAATTGGCAATACTTTAAGGTGACTGGCCTATGAAGAGGATGACCATGGAAGTGGACAGTCCTTAAAGATGCATTATTGTGTGTGGGTGGCCTTCTAAGAGACAACCCTGGGAATGGACAGACCTTTGGAAATGTCAATGTGGCTTATGAAGTGGAAAGCCACTTGAACATGTGACATGTTTTGCAGACTGGCCCTTTAAGAGGCAGACCCTAGAAGTGGACAAACCCTTGAAGAGGTGGCAAATTTAGGGAATGATGTCCTTTAAGAGGTTGACCAGGGTTGTGTACAAACCCTCGAAACAACAGCATTTTAAGTGTACTGGCCCTTTAAGAGGTGGACCTGGGAAGCTTACGGACCTTTAAAATTGGCAATACTTTAAGGTGACTGGCCTATGAAGAGGATGACCATGGAAGTGGACAGTCCTTAAAGATGCATTATTGTGTGTGGGTGGCCTTCTAAGAGACAACCCTGGGAATGGACAGACCTTTGGAAATGTCAATGTGGCTTATGAAGTGGAAAGCCACTTGAACATGTGACATGTTTTGCGGACTGGCCCTTTAAGAGGCAGACCCTAGAAGTGGACAAACCCTTGAAGAGGTGACAAATTTAGGGAATAATGTCCTTTAAGAGGTTGACCAGGGTTGTGTACAAACCCTCGAAACAACAGCATTTTAAGTGTACTGGCCCTTTAAGAGGTGGACCCGGGAAGCTTACGGACCTTTAAAATTGGCAATACTTTAAGGTGACTGGCCTATGAAGAGGATGACCATGGAAGTGGACAGTCCTTAAAGATGCATTATTGTGTGTGGGTGGCCTTCTAAGAGACAACCCTGGGAATGGACAGACCTTTGGAAATGTCAATGTGGCTTATGAAGTGGAAAGCCACTTGAACATGTGACATGTTTTGCGGACTGGCCCTTTAAGAGGCAGACCCTAGAAGTGGACAAACCCTTGAAGAGGTGACAAATTTAGGGAATTATGTCCTTTAAGAGGTTGATCAGGGTTGTGTACAAACCCTCCAAACAACAGCATTTTAAGTGTACTGGCCCTTTAAGAGGTGGACCTGGGAAGCTTACGGACCTTTAAAATTGGCAATACTTTAAGGTGACTGGCCTATGAAGAGGATGACCATGGAAGTGGACAGTCCTTAAAGATGCATTATTGTGTGTGGGTGGCCTTCTAAGAGACAACCCTGGGAATGGACAGACCTTTGGAAATGTCAATGTGGCTTATGAAGTGGAAAGCCACTTGAACATGTGACATGTTTTGCAGACTGGCCCTTTAAGAGGCAGACCCTAGAAGTGGACAAACCCTTGAAGAGGTGGCAAATTTAGGGAATTATGTCCTTTAAGAGGTTGACCAGGGTTGTGTACAAACCCTCGAAACAACAGCATTTTAAGTGTACTGGCCCTTTAAGAGGTGGACCCGGGAAGCTTACGGACCTTTAAAATTGGCAATACTTTAAGGTGACTGGCCTATGAAGAGGATGACCATGGAAGTGGACAGTCCTTAAAGATGCATTATTGTGTGTGGGTGGCCTTCTAAGAGACAACCCTGGGAATGGACAGACCTTTGGAAATGTCAATGTGGCTTATGAAGTGGAAAGCCACTTGAACATGTGACATGTTTTGCGGACTGGCCCTTTAAGAGGCAGACCCTAGAAGTGGACAAACCCTTGAAGAGGTGACAAATTTAGGGAATTATGTCCTTTAAGAGGTTGACCAGGGTTGTGTACAAACCCTCGAAACAACAGCATTTTAAGTGTACTGGCCCTTTAAGAGGTGGACCTGGGAAGCTTACGGACCTTTAAAATTGGCAATACTTTAAGGTGACTGGCCTATGAAGAGGATGACCATGGAAGTGGACAGTCCTTAAAGATGCATTATTGTGTGTGGGTGGCCTTCTAAGAGACAACCCTGGGAATGGACAGACCTTTGGAAATGTCAATGTGGCTTATGAAGTGGAAAGCCACTTGAACATGTGACATGTTTTGCGGACTGGCCCTTTAAGAGGCAGACCCTAGAAGTGGACAAACCCTTGAAGAGGTGACAAATTTAGGGAATTATGTCCTTTAAGAGGTTGACCAGGGTTGTGTACAAACCCTCGAAACAACAGCATTTTAAGTGTACTGGCCCTTTAAGAGGTGGACCTGGGAAGCTTACGGACCTTTAAAATTGGCAATACTTTAAGGTGACTGGCCTATGAAGAGGATGACCATGGAAGTGGACAGTCCTTAAAGATGCATTATTGTGTGTGGGTGGCCTTCTAAGAGACAACCCTGGGAATGGACAGACCTTTGCAAATGTCAATGTGGCTTATGAAGTGGAAAGCCACTTGAACATGTGACATGTTTTGCGGACTGGCCCTTTAAGAGGCAGACCCTAGAAGTGGACAAACCCTTGAAGAGGTGACAAATTTAGGGAATTATGTCCTTTAAGAGGTTGATCAGGGTTGTGTACAAACCCTCGAAACAACAGCATTTTAAGTGTACTGGCCCTTTAAGAGGTGGACCTGGGAAGCTTACGGACCTTTAAAATTGGCAATACTTTAAGGTGACTGGCCTATGAAGAGGATGACCATGGAAGTGGACAGTCCTTAAAGATGCATTATTGTGTGTGGGTGGCCTTCTAAGAGACAACCCTGGGAATGGACAGACCTTTGGAAATGTCAATGTGGCTTATGAAGTGGAAAGCCACTTGAACATGTGACATGTTTTGCGGACTGGCCCTTTAAGAGGCAGACCCTAGAAGTGGACAAACCCTTGAAGAGGTGACAAATTTAGGGAATTATGTCCTTTAAGAGGTTGACCAGGGTTGTGTACAAACCCTCGAAACAACAGCATTTTAAGTGTACTGGCCCTTTAAGAGGTGGACCTGGGAAGCTTACGGACCTTTAAAATTGGCAATACTTTAAGGTGACTGGCCTATGAAGAGGATGACCATGGAAGTGGACAGTCCTTAAAGATGCATTATTGTGTGTGGGTGGCCTTCTAAGAGACAACCCTGGGAATGGACAGACCTTTGGAAATGTCAATGTGGCTTATGAAGTGGAAATCCACTTGAACATGTGACATGTTTTGATGACTGGCCCTTTAAGAGGCAGACCCTAGATGTGGACAAACCCTTGAAGAGGTGACAAATTTAGGGAATTATGTCCTTTAAGAGGTTGACCAGGGTTGTGTACAAACCCTCGAAACAACAGCATTTTAAGTGTACTGGCCCTTTAAGAGGTGGACCTGGGAAGCTTACGGACCTTTAAAATTGGCAATACTTTAAGGTGACTGGCCTATGAAGAGGATGACCATGGAAGTGGACAGTCCTTAAAGATGCATTATTGTGTGTGGGTGGCCTTCTAAGAGACAACCCTGGGAATGGACAGACCTTTGGAAATGTCAATGTGGCTTATGAAGTGGAAAGCCACTTGAACATGTGACATGTTTTGCAGACTGGCCCTTTAAGAGGCAGACCCTAGAAGTGGACAAACCCTTGAAGAGGTGGCAAATTTAGGGAATGATGTCCTTTAAGAGGTTGACCAGGGTTGTGTACAAACCCTCGAAACAACAGCATTTTAAGTGTACTGGCCCTTTAAGAGGTGGACCTGGGAAGCTTACGGACCTTTAAAATTGGCAATACTTTAAGGTGACTGGCCTATGAAGAGGATGACCATGGAAGTGGACAGTCCTTAAAGATGCATTATTGTGTGTGGGTGGCCTTCTAAGAGACAACCCTGGGAATGGACAGACCTTTGGAAATGTCAATGTGGCTTATGAAGTGGAAAGCCACTTGAACATGTGACATGTTTTGCGGACTGGCCCTTTAAGAGGCAGACCCTAGAAGTGGACAAACCCTTGAAGAGGTGACAAATTTAGGGAATAATGTCCTTTAAGAGGTTGACCAGGGTTGTGTACAAACCCTCGAAACAACAGCATTTTAAGTGTACTGGCCCTTTAAGAGGTGGACCCGGGAAGCTTACGGACCTTTAAAATTGGCAATACTTTAAGGTGACTGGCCTATGAAGAGGATGACCATGGAAGTGGACAGTCCTTAAAGATGCATTATTGTGTGTGGGTGGCCTTCTAAGAGACAACCCTGGGAATGGACAGACCTTTGGAAATGTCAATGTGGCTTATGAAGTGGAAAGCCACTTGAACATGTGACATGTTTTGCGGACTGGCCCTTTAAGAGGCAGACCCTAGAAGTGGACAAACCCTTGAAGAGGTGACAAATTTAGGGAATTATGTCCTTTAAGAGGTTGATCAGGGTTGTGTACAAACCCTCCAAACAACAGCATTTTAAGTGTACTGGCCCTTTAAGAGGTGGACCTGGGAAGCTTACGGACCTTTAAAATTGGCAATACTTTAAGGTGACTGGCCTATGAAGAGGATGACCATGGAAGTGGACAGTCCTTAAAGATGCATTATTGTGTGTGGGTGGCCTTCTAAGAGACAACCCTGGGAATGGACAGACCTTTGGAAATGTCAATGTGGCTTATGAAGTGGAAAGCCACTTGAACATGTGACATGTTTTGCGGACTGGCCCTTTAAGAGGCAGACCCTAGAAGTGGACAAACCCTTGAAGAGGTGACAAATTTAGGGAATTATGTCCTTTAAGAGGTTGATCAGGGTTGTGTACAAACCCTCCAAACAACAGCATTTTAAGTGTACTGGCCCTTTAAGAGGTGGACCTGGGAAGCTTACGGACCTTTAAAATTGGCAATACTTTAAGGTGACTGGCCTATGAAGAGGATGACCATGGAAGTGGACAGTCCTTAAAGATGCATTATTGTGTGTGGGTGGCCTTCTAAGAGACAACCCTGGGAATGGACAGACCTTTGGAAATGTCAATGTGGCTTATGAAGTGGAAATCCACTTGAACATGTGACATGTTTTGATGACTGGCCCTTTAAGAGGCAGACCCTAGATGTGGACAAACCCTTGAAGAGGTGACAAATTTAGGGAATTATGTCCTTTAAGAGGTTGACCAGGGTTGTGTACAAACCCTCGAAACAACAGCATTTTAAGTGTACTGGCCCTTTAAGAGGTGGACCTGGGAAGCTTACGGACCTTTAAAATTGGCAATACTTTAAGGTGACTGGCCTATGAAGAGGATGACCATGGAAGTGGACAGTCCTTAAAGATGCATTATTGTGTGTGGGTGGCCTTCTAAGAGACAACCCTGGGAATGGACAGACCTTTGGAAATGTCAATGTGGCTTATGAAGTGGAAAGCCACTTGAACATGTGACATGTTTTGCGGACTGGCCCTTTAAGAGGCAGACCCTAGAAGTGGACAAACCCTTGAAGAGGTGACAAATTTAGGGAATTATGTCCTTTAAGAGGTTGACCAGGGTTGTGTACAAACCCTCGAAACAACAGCATTTTAAGTGTACTGGCCCTTTAAGAGGTGGACCCGGGAAGCTTACGGACCTTTAAAATTGGCAATACTTTAAGGTGACTGGCCTATGAAGAGGATGACCATGGAAGTGGACAGTCCTTAAAGATGCATTATTGTGTGTGGGTGGCCTTCTAAGAGACAACCCTGGGAATGGACAGACCTTTGGAAATGTCAATGTGGCTTATGAAGTGGAAAGCCACTTGAACATGTGACATGTTTTGCAGACTGGCCCTTTAAGAGGCAGACCCTAGAAGTGGACAAACCCTTGAAGAGGTGGCAAATTTAGGGAATTATGTCCTTTAAGAGGTTGACCAGGGTTGTGTACAAACCCTCGAAACAACAGCATTTTAAGTGTACTGGCCCTTTAAGAGGTGGACCCGGGAAGCTTACGGACCTTTAAAATTGGCAATACTTTAAGGTGACTGGCCTATGAAGAGGATGACCATGGAAGTGGACAGTCCTTAAAGATGCATTATTGTGTGTGGGTAGCCTTCTAAGAGACAACCCTGGGAATGGACAGACCTTTGGAAATGTCAATGTGGCTTATGAAGTGGAAAGCCACTTGAACATGTGACATGTTTTGCGGACTGGCCCTTTAAGAGGCAGACCCTAGAAGTGGACAAACCCTTGAAGAGGTGACAAATTTAGGGAATTATGTCCTTTAAGAGGTTGACCAGGGTTGTGTACAAACCCTCGAAACAACAGCATTTTAAGTGTACTGGCCCTTTAAGAGGTGGACCTGGGAAGCTTACGGACCTTTAAAATTGGCAATACTTTAAGGTGACTGGCCTATGAAGAGGATGACCATGGAAGTGGACAGTCCTTAAAGATGCATTATTGTGTGTGGGTGGCCTTCTAAGAGACAACCCTGGGAATGGACAGACCTTTGGAAATGTCAATGTGGCTTATGAAGTGGAAAGCCACTTGAACATGTGACATGTTTTGCGGACTGGCCCTTTAAGAGGCAGACCCTAGAAGTGGACAAACCCTTGAAGAGGTGACAAATTTAGGGAATTATGTCCTTTAAGAGGTTGACCAGGGTTGTGTACAAACCCTCGAAACAACAGCATTTTAAGTGTACTGGCCCTTTAAGAGGTGGACCTGGGAAGCTTACGGACCTTTAAAATTGGCAATACTTTAAGGTGACTGGCCTATGAAGAGGATGACCATGGAAGTGGACAGTCCTTAAAGATGCATTATTGTGTGTGGGTGGCCTTCTAAGAGACAACCCTGGGAATGGACAGACCTTTGGAAATGTCAATGTGGCTTATGAAGTGGAAAGCCACTTGAACATGTGACATGTTTTGCGGACTGGCCCTTTAAGAGGCAGACCCTAGAAGTGGACAAACCCTTGAAGAGGTGACAAATTTAGGGAATTATGTCCTTTAAGAGGTTGACCAGGGTTGTGTACAAACCCTCGAAACAACAGCATTTTAAGTGTACTGGCCCTTTAAGAGGTGGACCTGGGAAGCTTACGGACCTTTAAAATTGGCAATACTTTAAGGTGACTGGCCTATGAAGAGGATGACCATGGAAGTGGACAGTCCTTAAAGATGCATTATTGTGTGTGGGTGGCCTTCTAAGAGACAACCCTGGGAATGGACAGACCTTTGGAAATGTCAATGTGGCTTATGAAGTGGAAAGCCACTTGAACATGTGACATGTTTTGCGGACTGGCCCTTTAAGAGGCAGACCCTAGAAGTGGACAAACCCTTGAAGAGGTGGCAAATTTAGGGAATTATGTCCTTTAAGAGGTTGACCAGGGTTGTGTACAAACCCTCGAAACAACAGCATTTTAAGTGTACTGGCCCTTTAAGAGGTGGACCCGGGAAGCTTACGGACCTTTAAAATTGGCAATACTTTAAGGTGACTGGCCTATGAAGAGGATGACCATGGAAGTGGACAGTCCTTAAAGATGCATTATTGTGTGTGGGTGGCCTTCTAAGAGACAACCCTGGGAATGGACAGACCTTTGGAAATGTCAATGTGGCTTATGAAGTGGAAAGCCACTTGAACATGTGACATGTTTTGCGGACTGGCCCTTTAAGAGGCAGACCCTAGAAGTGGACAAACCCTTGAAGAGGTGACAAATTTAGGGAATTATGTCCTTTAAGAGGTTGAGCAGGGTTGTGTACAAACCCTCGAAACAACAGCATTTTAAGTGTACTGGCCCTTTAAGAGGTGGACCTGGGAAGCTTACGGACCTTTAAAATTGGCAATACTTTAAGGTGACTGGCCTATGAAGAGGATGACCATGGAAGTGGACAGTCCTTAAAGATGCATTATTGTGTGTGGGTGGCCTTCTAAGAGACAACCCTGGGAATGGACAGACCTTTGGAAATGTCAATGTGGCTTATGAAGTGGAAAGCCACTTGAACATGTGACATGTTTTGCGGACTGGCCCTTTAAGAGGCAGACCCTATAAGTGGACAAACCCTTGAAGAGGTGACAAATTTAGGGAATTATGTCCTTTAAGAGGTTGACCAGGGTTGTGTACAAACCCTCGAAACAACAGCATTTTAAGTGTACTGGCCCTTTAAGAGGTGGACCTGGGAAGCTTACGGACCTTTAAAATTGGCAATACTTTAAGGTGACTGGCCTATGAAGAGGATGACCATGGAAGTGGACAGTCCTTAAAGATGCATTATTGTGTGTGGGTGGCCTTCTAAGAGACAACCCTGGGAATGGACAGACCTTTGGAAATGTCAATGTGGCTTATGAAGTGGAAAGCCACTTGAACATGTGACATGTTTTGCGGACTGGCCCTTTAAGAGGCAGACCCTAGAAGTGGACAAACCCTTGAAGAGGTGACAAATTTAGGGAATTATGTCCTTTAAGAGGTTGACCAGGGTTGTGTACAAACCCTCGAAACAACAGCATTTTAAGTGTACTGGCCCTTTAAGAGGTGGACCTGGGAAGCTTACGGACCTTTAAAATTGGCAATACTTTAAGGTGACTGGCCTATGAAGAGGATGACCATGGAAGTGGACAGTCCTTAAAGATGCATTATTGTGTGTGGGTGGCCTTCTAAGAGACAACCCTGGGAATGGACAGACCTTTGGAAATGTCAATGTGGCTTATGAAGTGGAAAGCCACTTGAACATGTGACATGTTTTGCGGACTGGCCCTTTAAGAGGCAGACCCTAGAAGTGGACAAACCCTTGAAGAGGTGGCAAATTTAGGGAATTATGTCCTTTAAGAGGTTGACCAGGGTTGTGTACAAACCCTCGAAACAACAGCATTTTAAGTGTACTGGCCCTTTAAGAGGTGGACCTGGGAAGCTTACGGACCTTTAAAATTGGCAATACTTTAAGGTGACTGGCCTATGAAGAGGATGACCATGGAAGTGGACAGTCCTTAAAGATGCATTATTGTGTGTGGGTGGCCTTCTAAGAGACAACCCTGGGAATGGACAGACCTTTGGAAATGTCAATGTGGCTTATGAAGTGGAAAGCCACTTGAACATGTGACATGTTTTGCGGACTGGCCCTTTAAGAGGCAGACCCTAGAAGTGGACAAACCCTTGAAGAGGTGACAAATTTAGGGAATTATGTCCTTTAAGAGGTTGACCAGGGTTGTGTACAAACCCTCGAAACAACAGCATTTTAAGTGTACTGGCCCTTTAAGAGGTGGACCTGGGAAGCTTACGGACCTTTAAAATTGGCAATACTTTAAGGTGACTGGCCTATGAAGAGGATGACCATGGAAGTGGACAGTCCTTAAAGATGCATTATTGTGTGTGGGTGGCCTTCTAAGAGACAACCCTGGGAATGGACAGACCTTTGGAAATGTCAATGTGGCTTATGAAGTGGAAAGCCACTTGAACATGTGACATGTTTTGCGGACTGGCCCTTTAAGAGGCAGACCCTATAAGTGGACAAACCCTTGAAGAGGTGACAAATTTAGGGAATTATGTCCTTTAAGAGGTTGACCAGGGTTGTGTACAAACCCTCGAAACAACAGCATTTTAAGTGTACTGGCCCTTTAAGAGGTGGACCTGGGAAGCTTACGGACCTTTAAAATTGGCAATACTTTAAGGTGACTGGCCTATGAAGAGGATGATCATGGAAGTGGACAGTCCTTAAAGATGCATTATTGTGTGTGGGTGGCCTTCTAAGAGACAACCCTGGGAATGGACAGACCTTTGGAAATGTCAATGTGGCTTATGAAGTGGAAAGCCACTTGAACATGTGACATGTTTTGCGGACTGGCCCTTTAAGAGGCAGACCCTAGAAGTGGACAAACCCTTGAAGAGGTGACAAATTTAGGGAATTATGTCCTTTAAGAGGTTGACCAGGGTTGTGTACAAACCCTCGAAACAACAGCATTTTAAGTGTACTGGCCCTTTAAGAGGTGGACCTGGGAAGCTTACGGACCTTTAAAATTGGCAATACTTTAAGGTGACTGGCCTATGAAGAGGATGACCATGGAAGTGGACAGTCCTTAAAGATGCATTATTGTGTGTGGGTGGCCTTCTAAGAGACAACCCTGGGAATTGACAGACCTTTGGAAATGTCAATGTGGCTTATGAAGTGGAAAGCCACTTGAACATGTGACATGTTTTGCGGACTGGCCCTTTAAGAGGCAGACCCTAGAAGTGGACAAACCCTTGAAGAGGTGGCAAATTTAGGGAATTATGTCCTTTAAGAGGTTGACCAGGGTTGTGTACAAACCCTCGAAACAACAGCATTTTAAGTGTACTGGCCCTTTAAGAGGTGGACCCGGGAAGCTTACGGACCTTTAAAATTGGCAATACTTTAAGGTGACTGGCCTATGAAGAGGATGACCATGGAAGTGGACAGTCCTTAAAGATGCATTATTGTGTGTGGGTGGCCTTCTAAGAGACAACCCTGGGAATGGACAGACCTTTGGAAATGTCAATGTGGCTTATGAAGTGGAAAGCCACTTGAACATGTGACATGTTTTGCGGACTGGCCCTTTAAGAGGCAGACCCTAGAAGTGGACAAACCCTTGAAGAGGTGACAAATTTAGGGAATTATGTCCTTTAAGAGGTTGACCAGGGTTGTGTACAAACCCTCGAAACAACAGCATTTTAAGTGTACTGGCCCTTTAAGAGGTGGACCTGGGAAGCTTACGGACCTTTAAAATTGGCAATACTTTAAGGTGACTGGCCTATGAAGAGGATGACCATGGAAGTGGACAGTCCTTAAAGATGCATTATTGTGTGTGGGTGGCCTTCTAAGAGACAACCCTGGGAATGGACAGACCTTTGGAAATGTCAATGTGGCTTATGAAGTGGAAAGCCACTTGAACATGTGACATGTTTTGCGGACTGGCCCTTTAAGAGGCAGACCCTAGAAGTGGACAAACCCTTGAAGAGGTGACAAATTTAGGGAATTATGTCCTTTAAGAGGTTGATCAGGGTTGTGTACAAACCCTCCAAACAACAGCATTTTAAGTGTACTGGCCCTTTAAGAGGTGGACCTGGGAAGCTTACGGACCTTTAAAATTGGCAATACTTTAAGGTGACTGGCCTATGAAGAGGATGACCATGGAAGTGGACAGTCCTTAAAGATGCATTATTGTGTGTGGGTGGCCTTCTAAGAGACAACCCTGGGAATGGACAGACCTTTGGAAATGTCAATGTGGCTTATGAAGTGGAAAGCCACTTGAACATGTGACATGTTTTGCGGACTGGCCCTTTAAGAGGCAGACCCTAGAAGTGGACAAACCCTTGAAGAGGTGACAAATTTAGGGAATTATGTCCTTTAAGAGGTTGATCAGGGTTGTGTACAAACCCTCCAAACAACAGCATTTTAAGTGTACTGGCCCTTTAAGAGGTGGACCTGGGAAGCTTACGGACCTTTAAAATTGGCAATACTTTAAGGTGACTGGCCTATGAAGAGGATGACCATGGAAGTGGACAGTCCTTAAAGATGCATTATTGTGTGTGGGTGGCCTTCTAAGAGACAACCCTGGGAATGGACAGACCTTTGGAAATGTCAATGTGGCTTATGAAGTGGAAATCCACTTGAACATGTGACATGTTTTGATGACTGGCCCTTTAAGAGGCAGACCCTAGATGTGGACAAACCCTTGAAGAGGTGACAAATTTAGGGAATTATGTCCTTTAAGAGGTTGACCAGGGTTGTGTACAAACCCTCGAAACAACAGCATTTTAAGTGTACTGGCCCTTTAAGAGGTGGACCTGGGAAGCTTACGGACCTTTAAAATTGGCAATACTTTAAGGTGACTGGCCTATGAAGAGGATGACCATGGAAGTGGACAGTCCTTAAAGATGCATTATTGTGTGTGGGTGGCCTTCTAAGAGACAACCCTGGGAATGGACAGACCTTTGGAAATGTCAATGTGGCTTATGAAGTGGAAAGCCACTTGAACATGTGACATGTTTTGCGGACTGGCCCTTTAAGAGGCAGACCCTAGAAGTGGACAAACCCTTGAAGAGGTGACAAATTTAGGGAATTATGTCCTTTAAGAGGTTGACCAGGGTTGTGTACAAACCCTCGAAACAACAGCATTTTAAGTGTACTGGCCCTTTAAGAGGTGGACCCGGGAAGCTTACGGACCTTTAAAATTGGCAATACTTTAAGGTGACTGGCCTATGAAGAGGATGACCATGGAAGTGGACAGTCCTTAAAGATGCATTATTGTGTGTGGGTGGCCTTCTAAGAGACAACCCTGGGAATGGACAGACCTTTGGAAATGTCAATGTGGCTTATGAAGTGGAAAGCCACTTGAACATGTGACATGTTTTGCAGACTGGCCCTTTAAGAGGCAGACCCTAGAAGTGGACAAACCCTTGAAGAGGTGGCAAATTTAGGGAATTATGTCCTTTAAGAGGTTGACCAGGGTTGTGTACAAACCCTCGAAACAACAGCATTTTAAGTGTACTGGCCCTTTAAGAGGTGGACCCGGGAAGCTTACGGACCTTTAAAATTGGCAATACTTTAAGGTGACTGGCCTATGAAGAGGATGACCATGGAAGTGGACAGTCCTTAAAGATGCATTATTGTGTGTGGGTAGCCTTCTAAGAGACAACCCTGGGAATGGACAGACCTTTGGAAATGTCAATGTGGCTTATGAAGTGGAAAGCCACTTGAACATGTGACATGTTTTGCGGACTGGCCCTTTAAGAGGCAGACCCTAGAAGTGGACAAACCCTTGAAGAGGTGACAAATTTAGGGAATTATGTCCTTTAAGAGGTTGACCAGGGTTGTGTACAAACCCTCGAAACAACAGCATTTTAAGTGTACTGGCCCTTTAAGAGGTGGACCTGGGAAGCTTACGGACCTTTAAAATTGGCAATACTTTAAGGTGACTGGCCTATGAAGAGGATGACCATGGAAGTGGACAGTCCTTAAAGATGCATTATTGTGTGTGGGTGGCCTTCTAAGAGACAACCCTGGGAATGGACAGACCTTTGGAAATGTCAATGTGGCTTATGAAGTGGAAAGCCACTTGAACATGTGACATGTTTTGCGGACTGGCCCTTTAAGAGGCAGACCCTAGAAGTGGACAAACCCTTGAAGAGGTGACAAATTTAGGGAATTATGTCCTTTAAGAGGTTGACCAGGGTTGTGTACAAACCCTCGAAACAACAGCATTTTAAGTGTACTGGCCCTTTAAGAGGTGGACCTGGGAAGCTTACGGACCTTTAAAATTGGCAATACTTTAAGGTGACTGGCCTATGAAGAGGATGACCATGGAAGTGGACAGTCCTTAAAGATGCATTATTGTGTGTGGGTGGCCTTCTAAGAGACAACCCTGGGAATGGACAGACCTTTGGAAATGTCAATGTGGCTTATGAAGTGGAAAGCCACTTGAACATGTGACATGTTTTGCGGACTGGCCCTTTAAGAGGCAGACCCTAGAAGTGGACAAACCCTTGAAGAGGTGACAAATTTAGGGAATTATGTCCTTTAAGAGGTTGACCAGGGTTGTGTACAAACCCTCGAAACAACAGCATTTTAAGTGTACTGGCCCTTTAAGAGGTGGACCTGGGAAGCTTACGGACCTTTAAAATTGGCAATACTTTAAGGTGACTGGCCTATGAAGAGGATGACCATGGAAGTGGACAGTCCTTAAAGATGCATTATTGTGTGTGGGTGGCCTTCTAAGAGACAACCCTGGGAATGGACAGACCTTTGGAAATGTCAATGTGGCTTATGAAGTGGAAAGCCACTTGAACATGTGACATGTTTTGCGGACTGGCCCTTTAAGAGGCAGACCCTAGAAGTGGACAAACCCTTGAAGAGGTGGCAAATTTAGGGAATTATGTCCTTTAAGAGGTTGACCAGGGTTGTGTACAAACCCTCGAAACAACAGCATTTTAAGTGTACTGGCCCTTTAAGAGGTGGACCCGGGAAGCTTACGGACCTTTAAAATTGGCAATACTTTAAGGTGACTGGCCTATGAAGAGGATGACCATGGAAGTGGACAGTCCTTAAAGATGCATTATTGTGTGTGGGTGGCCTTCTAAGAGACAACCCTGGGAATGGACAGACCTTTGGAAATGTCAATGTGGCTTATGAAGTGGAAAGCCACTTGAACATGTGACATGTTTTGCGGACTGGCCCTTTAAGAGGCAGACCCTAGAAGTGGACAAACCCTTGAAGAGGTGACAAATTTAGGGAATTATGTCCTTTAAGAGGTTGACCAGGGTTGTGTACAAACCCTCGAAACAACAGCATTTTAAGTGTACTGGCCCTTTAAGAGGTGGACCTGGGAAGCTTACGGACCTTTAAAATTGGCAATACTTTAAGGTGACTGGCCTATGAAGAGGATGACCATGGAAGTGGACAGTCCTTAAAGATGCATTATTGTGTGTGGGTGGCCTTCTAAGAGACAACCCTGGGAATGGACAGACCTTTGGAAATGTCAATGTGGCTTATGAAGTGGAAAGCCACTTGAACATGTGACATGTTTTGCGGACTGGCCCTTTAAGAGGCAGACCCTAGAAGTGGACAAACCCTTGAAGAGGTGACAAATTTAGGGAATTATGTCCTTTAAGAGGTTGACCAGGGTTGTGTACAAACCCTCGAAACAACAGCATTTTAAGTGTACTGGCCCTTTAAGAGGTGGACCTGGGAAGCTTACGGACCTTTAAAATTGGCAATACTTTAAGGTGACTGGCCTATGAAGAGGATGACCATGGAAGTGGACAGTCCTTAAAGATGCATTATTGTGTGTGGGTGGCCTTCTAAGAGACAACCCTGGGAATGGACAGACCTTTGGAAATGTCAATGTGGCTTATGAAGTGGAAAGCCACTTGAACATGTGACATGTTTTGCGGCATGGCCCTTTAAGAGGCAGACCCTAGAAGTGGACAAACCCTTGAAGAGGTGACAAATTTAGGGAATTATGTCCTTTAAGAGGTTGACCAGGGTTGTGTACAAACCCTCGAAACAACAGCATTTTAAGTGTACTGGCCCTTTAAGAGGTGGACCTGGGAAGCTTACGGACCTTTAAAATTGGCAATACTTTAAGGTGACTGGCCTATGAAGAGGATGACCATGGAAGTGGACAGTCCTTAAAGATGCATTATTGTGTGTGGGTGGCCTTCTAAGAGACAACCCTGGGAATGGACAGACCTTTGGAAATGTCAATGTGGCTTATGAAGTGGAAAGCCACTTGAACATGTGACATGTTTTGCGGACTGGCCCTTTAAGAGGCAGACCCTAGAAGTGGACAAACCCTTGAAGAGGTGGCAAATTTAGGGAATTATGTCCTTTAAGAGGTTGACCAGGGTTGTGTACAAACCCTCGAAACAACAGCATTTTAAGTGTACTGGCCCTTTAAGAGGTGGACCTGGGAAGCTTACGGACCTTTAAAATTGGCAATACTTTAAGGTGACTGGCCTATGAAGAGGATGACCATGGAAGTGGACAGTCCTTAAAGATGCATTATTGTGTGTGGGTGGCCTTCTAAGAGACAACCCTGGGAATGGACAGACCTTTGGAAATGTCAATGTGGCTTATGAAGTGGAAAGCCACTTGAACATGTGACATGTTTTGCGGACTGGCCCTTTAAGAGGCAGACCCTAGAAGTGGACAAACCCTTGAAGAGGTGACAAATTTAGGGAATTATGTCCTTTAAGAGGTTGACCAGGGTTGTGTACAAACCCTCGAAACAACAGCATTTTAAGTGTACTGGCCCTTTAAGAGGTGGACCTGGGAAGCTTACGGACCTTTAAAATTGGCAATACTTTAAGGTGACTGGCCTATGAAGAGGATGACCATGGAAGTGGACAGTCCTTAAAGATGCATTATTGTGTGTGGGTGGCCTTCTAAGAGACAACCCTGGGAATGGACAGACCTTTGGAAATGTCAATGTGGCTTATGAAGTGGAAAGCCACTTGAACATGTGACATGTTTTGCGGACTGGCCCTTTAAGAGGCAGACCCTATAAGTGGACAAACCCTTGAAGAGGTGACAAATTTAGGGAATTATGTCCTTTAAGAGGTTGACCAGGGTTGTGTACAAACCCTCGAAACAACAGCATTTTAAGTGTACTGGCCCTTTAAGAGGTGGACCTGGGAAGCTTACGGACCTTTAAAATTGGCAATACTTTAAGGTGACTGGCCTATGAAGAGGATGACCATGGAAGTGGACAGTCCTTAAAGATGCATTATTGTGTGTGGGTGGCCTTCTAAGAGACAACCCTGGGAATGGACAGACCTTTGGAAATGTCAATGTGGCTTATGAAGTGGAAAGCCACTTGAACATGTGACATGTTTTGCGGACTGGCCCTTTAAGAGGCAGACCCTAGAAGTGGACAAACCCTTGAAGAGGTGACAAATTTAGGGAATTATGTCCTTTAAGAGGTTGACCAGGGTTGTGTACAAACCCTCGAAACAACAGCATTTTAAGTGTACTGGCCCTTTAAGAGGTGGACCTGGGAAGCTTACGGACCTTTAAAATTGGCAATACTTTAAGGTGACTGGCCTATGAAGAGGATGACCATGGAAGTGGACAGTCCTTAAAGATGCATTATTGTGTGTGGGTGGCCTTCTAAGAGACAACCCTGGGAATGGACAGACCTTTGGAAATGTCAATGTGGCTTATGAAGTGGAAAGCCACTTGAACATGTGACATGTTTTGCGGACTGGCCCTTTAAGAGGCAGACCCTAGAAGTGGACAAACCCTTGAAGAGGTGGCAAATTTAGGGAATTATGTCCTTTAAGAGGTTGACCAGGGTTGTGTACAAACCCTCGAAACAACAGCATTTTAAGTGTACTGGCCCTTTAAGAGGTGGACCCGGGAAGCTTACGGACCTTTAAAATTGGCAATACTTTAAGGTGACTGGCCTATGAAGAGGATGACCATGGAAGTGGACAGTCCTTAAAGATGCATTATTGTGTGTGGGTGGCCTTCTAAGAGACAACCCTGGGAATGGACAGACCTTTGGAAATGTCAATGTGGCTTATGAAGTGGAAAGCCACTTGAACATGTGACATGTTTTGCGGACTGGCCCTTTAAGAGGCAGACCCTAGAAGTGGACAAACCCTTGAAGAGGTGACAAATTTAGGGAATTATGTCCTTTAAGAGGTTGACCAGGGTTGTGTACAAACCCTCGAAACAACAGCATTTTAAGTGTACTGGCCCTTTAAGAGGTGGACCTGGGAAGCTTACGGACCTTTAAAATTGGCAATACTTTAAGGTGACTGGCCTATGAAGAGGATGACCATGGAAGTGGACAGTCATTAAAGATGCATTATTGTGTGTGGGTGGCCTTCTAAGAGACAACCCTGGGAATGGACAGACCTTTGGAAATGTCAATGTGGCTTATGAAGTGGAAAGCCACTTGAACATGTGACATGTTTTGCGGACTGGCCCTTTAAGAGGCAGACCCTAGAAGTGGACAAACCCTTGAAGAGGTGACAAATTTAGGGAATTATGTCCTTTAAGAGGTTGATCAGGGTTGTGTACAAACCCTCCAAACAACAGCATTTTAAGTGTACTGGCCCTTTAAGAGGTGGACCTGGGAAGCTTACGGACCTTTAAAATTGGCAATACTTTAAGGTGACTGGCCTATGAAGAGGATGACCATGGAAGTGGACAGTCCTTAAAGATGCATTATTGTGTGTGGGTGGCCTTCTAAGAGACAACCCTGGGAATGGACAGACCTTTGGCAATGTCAATGTGGCTTATGAAGTGGAAATCCACTTGAACATGTGACATGTTTTGATGACTGGCCCTTTAAGAGGCAGACCCTAGATGTGGACAAACCCTTGAAGAGGTGACAAATTTAGGGAATTATGTCCTTTAAGAGGTTGACCAGGGTTGTGTACAAACCCTCGAAACAACAGCATTTTAAGTGTACTGGCCCTTTAAGAGGTGGACCTGGGAAGCTTACGGACCTTTAAAATTGGCAATACTTTAAGGTGACTGGCCTATGAAGAGGATGACCATGGAAGTGGACAGTCCTTAAAGATGCATTATTGTGTGTGGGTGGCCTTCTAAGAGACAACCCTGGGAATGGACAGACCTTTGGAAATGTCAATGTGGCTTATGAAGTGGAAAGCCACTTGAACATGTGACATGTTTTGCAGACTGGCCCTTTAAGAGGCAGACCCTAGAAGTGGACAAACCCTTGAAGAGGTGGCAAATTTAGGGAATTATGTCCTTTAAGAGGTTGACCAGGGTTGTGTACAAACCCTCGAAACAACAGCATTTTAAGTGTACTGGCCCTTTAAGAGGTGGACCCGGGAAGCTTACGGACCTTTAAAATTGGCAATACTTTAAGGTGACTGGCCTATGAAGAGGATGACCATGGAAGTGGACAGTCCTTAAAGATGCATTATTGTGTGTGGGTGGCCTTCTAAGAGACAACCCTGGGAATGGACAGACCTTTGGAAATGTCAATGTGGCTTATGAAGTGGAAAGCCACTTGAACATGTGACATGTTTTGCGGACTGGCCCTTTAAGAGGCAGACCCTAGAAGTGGACAAACCCTTGAAGAGGTGACAAATTTAGGGAATTATGTCCTTTAAGAGGTTGACCAGGGTTGTGTACAAACCCTCGAAACAACAGCATTTTAAGTGTACTGGCCCTTTAAGAGGTGGACCTGGGAAGCTTACGGACCTTTAAAATTGGCAATACTTTAAGGTGACTGGCCTATGAAGAGGATGACCATGGAAGTGGACAGTCCTTAAAGATGCATTATTGTGTGTGGGTGGCCTTCTAAGAGACAACCCTGGGAATGGACAGACCTTTGGCAATGTCAATGTGGCTTATGAAGTGGAAATCCACTTGAACATGTGACATGTTTTGATGACTGGCCCTTTAAGAGGCAGACCCTAGAAGTGGACAAACCCTTGAAGAGGTGACAAATTTAGGGAATTATGTCCTTTAAGAGGTTGACCAGGGTTGTGTACAAACCCTCGAAACAACAGCATTTTAAGTGTACTGGCCCTTTAAGAGGTGGACCTGGGAAGCTTACGGACCTTTAAAATTGGCAATACTTTAAGGTGACTGGCCTATGAAGAGGATGACCATGGAAGTGGACAGTCCTTAAAGATGCATTATTGTGTGTGGGTGGCCTTCTAAGAGACAACCCTGGGAATGGACAGACCTTTGGAAATGTCAATGTGGCTTATGAAGTGGAAAGCCACTTGAACATGTGACATGTTTTGCAGACTGGCCCTTTAAGAGGCAGACCCTAGAAGTGGACAAACCCTTGAAGAGGTGGCAAATTTAGGGAATTATGTCCTTTAAGAGGTTGACCAGGGTTGTGTACAAACCCTCGAAACAACAGCATTTTAAGTGTACTGGCCCTTTAAGAGGTGGACCCGGGAAGCTTACGGACCTTTAAAATTGGCAATACTTTAAGGTGACTGGCCTATGAAGAGGATGACCATGGAAGTGGACAGTCCTTAAAGATGCATTATTGTGTGTGGGTGGCCTTCTAAGAGACAACCCTGGGAATGGACAGACCTTTGGAAATGTCAATGTGGCTTATGAAGTGGAAAGCCACTTGAACATGTGACATGTTTTGCGGACTGGCCCTTTAAGAGGCAGACCCTAGAAGTGGACAAACCTTGAAGAGGTGACAAATTTAGGGAATTATGTCCTTTAAGAGGTTGACCAGGGTTGTGTACAAACCCTCGAAACAACAGCATTTTAAGTGTACTGGCCCTTTAAGAGGTGGACCTGGGAAGCTTACGGACCTTTAAAATTGGCAATACTTTAAGGTGACTGGCCTATGAAAAGGATGACCATGGAAGTGGACAGTCCTTAAAGATGCATTATTGTGTGTGGGTGGCCTTCTAAGAGACAACCCTGGGAATGGACAGACCTTTGGAAATGTCAATGTGGCTTATGAAGTGGAAAGCCACTTGAACATGTGACATGTTTTGCGGACTGGCCCTTTAAGAGGCAGACCCTAGAAGTGGACAAACCCTTGAAGAGGTGACAAATTTAGGGAATTATGTCCTTTAAGAGGTTGACCAGGGTTGTGTACAAACCCTCGAAACAACAGCATTTTAAGTGTACTGGCCCTTTAAGAGGTGGACCCGGGAAGCTTACGGACCTTTAAAATTGGCAATACTTTAAGGTGACTGGCCTATGAAGAGGATGACCATGGAAGTGGACAGTCCTTAAAGATGCATTATTGTGTGTGGGTGGCCTTCTAAGAGACAACCCTGGGAATGGACAGACCTTTGGAAATGTCAATGTGGCTTATGAAGTGGAAATCCACTTGAACATGTGACATGTTTTGCGGACTGGCCCTTTAAGAGGCAGACCCTAGAAGTGGACAAACCCTTGAAGAGGTGACAAATTTAGGGAATTATGTCCTTTAAGAGGTTGACCAGGGTTGTGTACAAACCCTCGAAACAACAGCATTTTAAGTGTACTGGCCCTTTAAGAGGTGGACCCGGGAAGCTTACGGACCTTTAAAATTGGCAATACTTTAAGGTGACTGGCCTATGAAGAGGATGACCATGGAAGTGGACAGTCCTTAAAGATGCATTATTGTGTGTGGGTGGCCTTCTAAGAGACAACCCTGGGAATGGACAGACCTTTGGAAATGTCAATGTGGCTTATGAAGTGGAAAGCCACTTGAACATGTGACATGTTTTGCGGACTGGCCCTTTAAGAGGCAGACCCTAGAAGTGGACAAACCCTTGAAGAGGTGACAAATTTAGGGAATTATGTCCTTTAAGAGGTTGACCAGGGTTGTGTACAAACCCTCGAAACAACAGCATTTTAAGTGTACTGGCCCTTTAAGAGGTGGACCTGGGAAGCTTACGGACCTTTAAAATTGGCAATACTTTAAGGTGACTGGCCTATGAAGAGGATGACCATGGAAGTGGACAGTCCTTAAAGATGCATTATTGTGTGTGGGTGGCCTTCTAAGAGACAACCCTGGGAATGGACAGACCTTTGGAAATGTCAATGTGGCTTATGAAGTGGAAAGCCACTTGAACATGTGACATGTTTTGCGGACTGGCCCTTTAAGAGGCAGACCCTAGAAGTGGACAAACCCTTGAAGAGGTGGCAAATTTAGGGAATTATGTCCTTTAAGAGGTTGACCAGGGTTGTGTACAAACCCTCGAAACAACAGCATTTTAAGTGTACTGGCCCTTTAAGAGGTGGACCTGGGAAGCTTACGGACCTTTAAAATTGGCAATACTTTAAGGTGACTGGCCTATGAAGAGGATGACCATGGAAGTGGACAGTCCTTAAAGATGCATTATTGTGTGTGGGTGGCCTTCTAAGAGACAACCCTGGGAATGGACAGACCTTTGGAAATGTCAATGTGGCTTATGAAGTGGAAAGCCACTTGAACATGTGACATGTTTTGCGGACTGGCCCTTTAAGAGGCAGACCCTAGAAGTGGACAAACCCTTGAAGAGGTGACAAATTTAGGGAATTATGTCCTTTAAGAGGTTGACCAGGGTTGTGTACAAACCCTCGAAACAACAGCATTTTAAGTGTACTGGCCCTTTAAGAGGTGGACCCGGGAAGCTTACGGACCTTTAAAATTGGCAATACTTTAAGGTGACTGGCCTATGAAGAGGATGACCATGGAAGTGGACAGTCCTTAAAGATGCATTATTGTGTGTGGGTGGACTTCTAAGAGACAACCCTGGGAATGGACAGACCTTTGGAAATGTCAATGTGGCTTATGAAGTGGAAATCCACTTGAACATGTGACATGTTTTGCGGACTGGCCCTTTAAGAGGCAGACCCTAGATGTGGACAAACCCTTGAAGAGGTGACAAATTTAGGGAATTATGTCCTTTAAGAGGTTGACCAGGGTTGTGTACAAACCCTCGAAACAACAGCATTTTAAGTGTACTGGCCCTTTAAGAGGTGGACCCGGGAAGCTTACGGACCTTTAAAATTGGCAATACTTTAAGGTGACTGGCCTATGAAGAGGATGACCATGGAAGTGGACAGTCCTTAAAGATGCATTATTGTGTGTGGGTGGCCTTCTAAGAGACAACCCTGGGAATGGACAGACCTTTGGAAATGTCAATGTGGCTTATGAAGTGGAAAGCCACTTGAACATGTGACATGTTTTGCGGACTGGCCCTTTAAGAGGCAGACCCTAGAAGTGGACAAACCCTTGAAGAGGTGACAAATTTAGGGAATAATGTCCTTTAAGAGGTTGACCAGGGTTGTGTACAAACCCTCGAAACAACAGCATTTTAAGTGTACTGGCCCTTTAAGAGGTGGACCTGGGAAGCTTACGGACCTTTAAAATTGGCAATACTTTAAGGTGACTGGCCTATGAAGAGGATGACCATGGAAGTGGACAGTCCTTAAAGATGCATTATTGTGTGTGGGTGGCCTTCTAAGAGACAACCCTGGGAATGGACAGACCTTTGGAAATGTCAATGTGGCTTATGAAGTGGAAAGCCACTTGAACATGTGACATGTTTTGCGGACTGGCCCTTTAAGAGGCAGACCCTAGAAGTGGACAAACCCTTGAAGAGGTGACAAATTTAGGGAATTATGTCCTTTAAGAGGTTGACCAGGGTTGTGTACAAACCCTCGAAACAACAGCATTTTAAGTGTACTGGCCCTTTAAGAGGTGGACCTGGGAAGCTTACGGACCTTTAAAATTGGCAATACTTTAAGGTGACTGGCCTATGAAGAGGATGACCATGGAAGTGGACAGTCCTTAAAGATGCATTATTGTGTGTGGGTGGCCTTCTAAGAGACAACCCTGGGAATGGACAGACCTTTGGAAATGTCAATGTGGCTTATGAAGTGGAAAGCCACTTGAACATGTGACATGTTTTGCAGACTGGCCCTTTAAGAGGCAGACCCTAGAAGTGGACAAACCCTTGAAGAGGTGGCAAATTTAGGGAATTATGTCCTTTAAGAGGTTGACCAGGGTTGTGTACAAACCCTCGAAACAACAGCATTTTAAGTGTACTGGCCCTTTAAGAGGTGGACCCGGGAAGCTTACGGACCTTTAAAATTGGCAATACTTTAAGGTGACTGGCCTATGAAGAGGATGACCATGGAAGTGGACAGTCCTTAAAGATGCATTATTGTGTGTGGGTGGCCTTCTAAGAGACAACCCTGGGAATGGACAGACCTTTGGAAATGTCAATGTGGCTTATGAAGTGGAAAGCCACTTGAACATGTGACATGTTTTGCGGACTGGCCCTTTAAGAGGCAGACCCTAGAAGTGGACAAACCCTTGAAGAGGTGACAAATTTAGGGAATTATGTCCTTTAAGAGGTTGACCAGGGTTGTGTACAAACCCTCGAAACAACAGCATTTTAAGTGTACTGGCCCTTTAAGAGGTGGACCTGGGAAGCTTACGGACCTTTAAAATTGGCAATACTTTAAGGTGACTGGCCTATGAAGAGGATGACCATGGAAGTGGACAGTCCTTAAAGATGCATTATTGTGTGTGGGTGGCCTTCTAAGAGACAACCCTGGGAATGGACAGACCTTTGGCAATGTCAATGTGGCTTATGAAGTGGAAATCCACTTGAACATGTGACATGTTTTGATGACTGGCCCTTTAAGAGGCAGACCCTAGAAGTGGACAAACCCTTGAAGAGGTGACAAATTTAGGGAATTATGTCCTTTAAGAGGTTGACCAGGGTTGTGTACAAACCCTCGAAACAACAGCATTTTAAGTGTACTGGCCCTTTAAGAGGTGGACCTGGGAAGCTTACGGACCTTTAAAATTGGCAATACTTTAAGGTGACTGGCCTATGAAGAGGATGACCATGGAAGTGGACAGTCCTTAAAGATGCATTATTGTGTGTGGGTGGCCTTCTAAGAGACAACCCTGGGAATGGACAGACCTTTGGAAATGTCAATGTGGCTTATGAAGTGGAAAGCCACTTGAACATGTGACATGTTTTGCAGACTGGCCCTTTAAGAGGCAGACCCTAGAAGTGGACAAACCCTTGAAGAGGTGGCAAATTTAGGGAATTATGTCCTTTAAGAGGTTGACCAGGGTTGTGTACAAACCCTCGAAACAACAGCATTTTAAGTGTACTGGCCCTTTAAGAGGTGGACCCGGGAAGCTTACGGACCTTTAAAATTGGCAATACTTTAAGGTGACTGGCCTATGAAGAGGATGACCATGGAAGTGGACAGTCCTTAAAGATGCATTATTGTGTGTGGGTGGCCTTCTAAGAGACAACCCTGGGAATGGACAGACCTTTGGAAATGTCAATGTGGCTTATGAAGTGGAAAGCCACTTGAACATGTGACATGTTTTGCGGACTGGCCCTTTAAGAGGCAGACCCTAGAAGTGGACAAACCTTGAAGAGGTGACAAATTTAGGGAATTATGTCCTTTAAGAGGTTGACCAGGGTTGTGTACAAACCCTCGAAACAACAGCATTTTAAGTGTACTGGCCCTTTAAGAGGTGGACCTGGGAAGCTTACGGACCTTTAAAATTGGCAATACTTTAAGGTGACTGGCCTATGAAAAGGATGACCATGGAAGTGGACAGTCCTTAAAGATGCATTATTGTGTGTGGGTGGCCTTCTAAGAGACAACCCTGGGAATGGACAGACCTTTGGAAATGTCAATGTGGCTTATGAAGTGGAAAGCCACTTGAACATGTGACATGTTTTGCGGACTGGCCCTTTAAGAGGCAGACCCTAGAAGTGGACAAACCCTTGAAGAGGTGACAAATTTAGGGAATTATGTCCTTTAAGAGGTTGACCAGGGTTGTGTACAAACCCTCGAAACAACAGCATTTTAAGTGTACTGGCCCTTTAAGAGGTGGACCCGGGAAGCTTACGGACCTTTAAAATTGGCAATACTTTAAGGTGACTGGCCTATGAAGAGGATGACCATGGAAGTGGACAGTCCTTAAAGATGCATTATTGTGTGTGGGTGGCCTTCTAAGAGACAACCCTGGGAATGGACAGACCTTTGGAAATGTCAATGTGGCTTATGAAGTGGAAATCCACTTGAACATGTGACATGTTTTGCGGACTGGCCCTTTAAGAGGCAGACCCTAGAAGTGGACAAACCCTTGAAGAGGTGACAAATTTAGGGAATTATGTCCTTTAAGAGGTTGACCAGGGTTGTGTACAAACCCTCGAAACAACAGCATTTTAAGTGTACTGGCCCTTTAAGAGGTGGACCCGGGAAGCTTACGGACCTTTAAAATTGGCAATACTTTAAGGTGACTGGCCTATGAAGAGGATGACCATGGAAGTGGACAGTCCTTAAAGATGCATTATTGTGTGTGGGTGGCCTCTAAGAGACAACCCTGGGAATGGACAGACCTTTGGAAATGTCAATGTGGCTTATGAAGTGGAAAGCCACTTGAACATGTGACATGTTTTGCGGACTGGCCCTTTAAGAGGCAGACCCTAGAAGTGGACAAACCCTTGAAGAGGTGACAAATTTAGGGAATTATGTCCTTTAAGAGGTTGACCAGGGTTGTGTACAAACCCTCGAAACAACAGCATTTTAAGTGTACTGGCCCTTTAAGAGGTGGACCTGGGAAGCTTACGGACCTTTAAAATTGGCAATACTTTAAGGTGACTGGCCTATGAAGAGGATGACCATGGAAGTGGACAGTCCTTAAAGATGCATTATTGTGTGTGGGTGGCCTTCTAAGAGACAACCCTGA
>NW_027102097.1:5000-25000 GCF_035609145.1 Eleutherodactylus coqui
AGGCGGGAGAGCTCGGGTCGTTGTCGCTCGGCGTCGACCCCCGACGCCATCGCACGGTGCCTGGGAAAGGGCTGCATCCCTGAGCCACGCGTCCCCCGGAGTGCTCCCCCCGCAGGGGGCTCCGCGAGGTGTCGCGGCGGCAGGGTCGCTCGCCTTCTTCCGCCTCGGACCGTCTGCGCGAAGCCAACCTCCCGGCGGGAGGGTAGACCGAAGGGGGTCGCCCGTCCTTGTGACCCCGCGGAGGGGGCCAAGGGCGGGACTCTGGCTCGGGGGACGGGAGGGGCGCCCGCGCGTCCCTTCCCCGTCGCCGAGGGCCGTACGCCGGCGTGTGGACCTGCTCGCCGGAGTTCGTCCGGGGCTCGGTAGGGGTGCTCGGCCCTTGAGGTCCTGCCCCGGACAGGGGCGCGGCGAGGGTCCCCTGGCCGCGTCGGCTCTCACGTCGACCCACTCTCTCGCGTGGGAAGGCCTCCGCCCGGCGTCTCGGAGGGGGGTCACCCGGGCGGGCAAGCCGGCCAGCCTGCTGGCCCCGCGGCCTGCGCAGGCGGAGTGCGGGGGGGACTCTTGCTCTCGGTGGCTCTGCCCCAGGAGGGTGCGGGGTGGCGGCAGAGGGGAGGCCGCCGCGGGTGCTTCGAGTTTGAGAAATACTCACTTGGTCAGAGACCGCACACCGCTCGTTCCCTTATATGCAAAAAAGGTGTTCGTCCTGACGTTTTGCGAGGCCTTATTTTACCGTCGTCGGCGCTATCAGGGGAAACACGCCCGCTCCTTCCGTCTCCCTGGAACCGCGCCTCGGCCCCGAGGGCCCAGGTTCAACCTCATACCGGTTCTCACGACATGCATCGACACTCGGTGCAACTCCAGCAGCCGCAGCTCCCGCCGGCCCGGCCAGCCAGGTACGCGCCCCTGGTCGGCGCCTGGAGCGTTTGCACTTTGTCGTTTTTTTCTCCAAGACTCCTATCTGCCAACTGCTGTGGACTTCAGCGGTGGCTGCCGCGGGCTATGCGCGGCCTCCTGGGGGTCCCGCCTGCCCGCGCAGGCAGCTAGGACGGGGTTATCAGCAAAGCCTGTGAGGCGCTCTCATGGGGAGGGGGGGCTCCGCAGCCCCCCCAAGGTGGCTTCGTACACCTCTTGAACGTTGCGGCCCGGCCGCTCGGTGAGAGCGGGGTCTACCCGGGCAGACAGCCTGTCGGCCCCGCGGCCTGGACAGGCGGGAGCGGGGACTCTTGCGCTCGGGGGCTCTGCTCCAAGGAGCGAGAGCGGACGCTCTGCTCGGCCCGGAGAGTGGGGTGGCGGGGCGCCGTCGCCTCGCTGGAACCAGGGGCGTCGTGACGTGCGCGCGCGCCTAGCCGCCGCCAGAACAGGCCGGAAAGGTTGAGCTGCATACGGATCTAAGCCGTTGCCCAAACTAACTCTGGCCCGTGTGACACAGCCGCGCGCGCGCTTTCCCACGACACTCGACCGCCGGGCTCCCTCAGCCTGGGAGGCACTCTCGGGGCAGGGGGCCACCGCAGCCCCCTTAAGGTGGCTTCGTACACCTCTTGAACGTGGCGCCCGGCCGCTCGGAGAGCGGGGTCTACGCGGGCAGACAGCCTGTCGGCCCCGCGGCCTGGACAGGCGGAGCGGGGGCTCTTGCGCTCGTGGGGGCTCTGCACGGCCCGGAGAGCGGGGTGCGGGGCGCCGTCGCCTCGCTGGAACCTGGGGCGGCGTGACGTTCGCGCGCGCCTAGCCGCCGCCAGAACAGGCCGGAAAGGTTGAGCTGCATACGGATCTAAGCCGTTGCCCAAACTAACTCTGGCCCGTGTGACACAGCCGCGCGCGCGCTTTCCTACGACACTCGACCGCCGGGCTCCCTCAGCCTGGGAGGCACTCTCGGGGCAGGGGGCCACCGCAGCCCCCCCAAAGGTGGCTTCGTACACCTCTTAAACGTGGCGCCCGGCCGCTCGGTGAGAGCGGGGTCTACGCGGGCAGACAGCCTGTCGGCCCCGCGGCCTGGACAGGCGGAGCGGGGGCTCTTGCGCTCGGGGGGGCTCTGCACGGCCCGGAGAGCGGGGTGCGGGGCGCCGTCGCCTCGCTGGAACCTGGGGCGTCGTGACGTTCGCGCGCGCCTAGCCGCCGCCAGAACAGGCCGGGAAGGTTGAGCTGCATACGGATCTAAGCCGTTGCCCAAACTAACTCTGGCCCGTGTGACCGACACAGCCGCGCACGCGCTTTCCTACGACACTCGACCGCCAGGCTCCCCTCGGAATGGGAGGCACTCTCGGGGCGGGGGGCACCGCAGCCCCCCAAGGTGGCTTTACGTACACCTCTTGAACGTGGCGCCCGGCCGCTCGGAGAGCGGGGTCTACCCGGGCAGACAGCCCGTCGGCCCCGCGGCCTGGACAGGCGGAGTGGGGGCAAGCCAAGGCTACCGGCGGGCGGGATCGACCGGGTAGCCGCCGTGGGGGAACACAAGTTGGACGCCTCGCACCGTCGCGGACCACCGTCCTCCGTCTCTCTCCCTCTCTCGGAAGGGGGGCCGCCCGAGGCGCACGGGCCTCGGGCGGCCAGGGGTGGAAGGGCTCCACCCCAAGGTGGCTTCGTACACCTCTTGAACGTGGCGCCCGGCCGCTCGGTGAGAGCGGGGTCTACCCGGGCAGACAGCCTGCTGGCCCCGCGGCCTGGACAGGCGGAGCGGGGACTCTTGCGCTCGGGGGCTCTGCTCGGCCCGGAGAGTGGGGTGCGGGGCGCCGTCGCCTCGCTGGAACCAGGGGTGTCGTGCCATTCGCGCGCGCGCGCCTAGCCGCCGCCAGAACAGGCCGGAAAGGATGAGCTTCATACGGATCTAAGCCGTTGCCCAAACTACCTCTGGCCCCTGTGACCGACACAGCCGTGGCACGCGCTTTCCTACGACACTCGACCGCCGGGCTCCCTCGGCCTGGGAGGCACTCTCAGGGGTGGGGGGCACCGCAGCCCCCCCAAGGTGGCTTCGTACACCTCTTGAACGTGGCGCCCGGCCGCTCGGAGAGCGGGGTCTACCCGGGCGGACAGCCTGTTGGCCCCGCGGCCTGGACAGGCGGAGTGGGGACAAGCCAAGGTTACCGGCGGGCGGGATCGACCGGGTAGCCGCCGTGGGGAACACAAGTTGGACGCCTCGCGCCGTCGCGGACCACCGTCCTCCGTCTCTCTCCCTCTCTCGGAAGGGAGGCCGCCCGAGGCGCACGGGCCTCGGACGGCCAGGGGTGGAAGGGCTCCACCCCGAGGTGGCTTCGTACACCTCTTGAACGTGGCCGCCCGGCCGCTCGGTGAGAGCGGGGTCTACCCGGGCAGACAGCCCGTCGGCCCCGCGGCCTGGACAGGCGGAACGGGGGCAAGCCAAGGCTACCGGCGGGCGGGATCGACCGGGTAGCCGCCGTGGGGAACACAACACGGACGCCTCGCGCCGTCGCGGACCACCGTCCTCCGTCTCTCTCTCTCCCTCTCTCGGAAGGGAGGCCGCCCGAGGCGCACGGGCCTCGGACGGCCGGGGGTGGAAGGGATCCACCCCCCGCGGGAAGGGGACGCGCGCCGGCGCCCGGACGCGGGAGCGTTGACCCGGGGGTCTTTACTCCGCCGAGGGGTAGCCCGGAGAAGGAGCGAGACCGGCCGGCGGGGGTGGAACACCCCCTCATGCCTCGCTCCTTCTGGGGATAAAGCGCGTCGTCCGCAGGCCGCCGTCCCCTATCCCCGCCCTGGACCGCCCGCATCGGCCGGAGCCCGAGGGGACAGGCGGGGGTCCTTCGCTTTCGGGAAAACCTTCACCAAACGTGGGGCCCGTGCCCCGCTCTCGGCCGCCCTGAGGCGGGAGAGCCCGGATCGTTCTCTCTCTCGGCGTCGGCCCCACCGACGCCGTCGCACGGTGGCCTGGGAAAGGGCTGCACCCCCTGCGCCACGCTTCTCCCCCGGAGTACTCCCCCCGCAGGGGGCTCCGCGGGGTGTCCCGACGCGCAGAGTCGCTCGCCTTCTTCCGCGGGGGACGGGAGGGACGCCCACGCGCGTCCCTTCCCCATCCTCGAGAGCCGTACGCGCCGAGGGTGAACCCGCTCGCCGGGGCGCCGGGGAGCAGGGCCCTTGTGGTCCTTCCCCGGACATGGGCGCGGCGAGGGTCCCCCGGCCGCGACGGCTCTCCCGTTGACCCACTCTCTCGCCTTGGGTGGTGGTGATGGAGGCGGCTGCCTACGCCTCAGCCCGGCATCTCGGAGGGGGGTCGCCCGGGCAGCCAGCCAGCCAGCCTGTTGGCCCCGCGGCCTGCACAGGCGGAGTGGGGACACTTGCGCTCTATGACTCTGCTCCCAGGGAGGTGGCAGAGGGGCGGCCGCGGTGCTTTGACTTTGAGCGGTCCCCACTCCAGCACTCTGAGAAATAGTCACTTTGTCAAAGACCGCACACCGCTCGTTCCCTTATATGCAAAAAAGGTGTTCGTCCTGACGTTTTGCGAGCCCTTATTTTACCGTCGTCGGCGCTATCAGGGGAAACAGGCCCGCTCCTTCCGCCTTCATGGAACCGTAGCTCGGCCCCGAGGGCCCAGGATTACCCTCATACCGGTTCTCACGACATGCGTCGACACTCGGCTCAGCCCCGGCAGCCGCAGCTCCCGCCGGCCCGGCCAGCCGGGTCCGCACCCCTGGCCGGCGCCTGGAGCGTCTGGACTTTGTCGTTTTCTCTCCAAGACTCGTCTCTGCCAACTGCCGTGGACTTCGGCGGGGGCTGCCGCGGGCTGTGCCCGGCCTCTTGGGGGTCCCGCCTGCCCGCGCAGGCAGCTAGGACAGGGTTATCAGCGCTCTCAGGGGGGGCCTCCGCAGACCCCCCACAGGTGGCTCCGTACACCTCTTGAACGTGGCGCCCGGCCGCTCGGAGAGCGGGGTCTTCCCGGGCAAGCCGCCTGTGGGCCCCACGGCCTGGACAGGCGGAGCGGAGACAAGCCCAGGCTACCGGCAGGATCGACCGGCTGGCAGCCGTGGTGGAACAACGGGGACGCCTCGCGCCGCCGCGGGCCGCCGTCCTCCGTCTCTCTCCCACTCTCGGAGGCAGGCCGCCCGAGGCCAACGGGCCTCGGACGGCGTGGGGTGGAAGGGCTCCACCCCAGGGGAAGAAAACACGCCCGCGCTCGTTTGCACAGTCTGCCCCGGCCCGGCATCTCGGAGGGGGGGGGTCGCCCGGGCAGCCAGCCAGCCAGCCTGTTGGCCCCGTGGCCTGCACAGGCGGAGTGGGGACCCTCGCGCTCGATGACTCTGCTCCCAGGGAGGTGGCAGAGGGGCGGACGCGGTGCTTTGACTTTGAGCGGTCCCCACTCCCTTCTCAGCACATTGAGAAATAGTCACTTTGTCAAAGACCGCACACCGCTCGTTCCCTTATATGCAAAAAAGGTGTTCGTCCTGACGTTTTGCGAGGCCTTATTTTACCGCCGTCGGCGCTATCAGGGGAAGCGGGCCCGCTCCTTCCGCCTTCCTGGAACCGTGCCTCGGCCCCGAGGGCCCAGGATTACCCTCATACCGGTTCTCACGACATGCATCGACACTCGGCTCAGCCCCGGCAGCCGCAGCTCCCGCCGGCCCGACCAGCCGGGTCCGTCCCCCTGGCCGGCGCCCGGAGCGTCTGGACTTTGTCGTTTTTTCATCCAACACTCTCCTCTGGCAAATGCCATGGACTTCAGCGGGGGCTGCCGCGGGCTGTTCCCCGCCTCCTGGGTGTCCTGCCCTGCAACACCGGAGGCTCAGGCAGGGTCTTGAGCTACTGCTGGTAGGTGCACCTCGGGGGCCCTCCGCAGCCGCCCCGGGCCACCCCTGCAGCCAGCACACCGCTGCCAACAGCCCGCTCCCCATCACCAGCCAGCCCCTCTGCATACATCTGCTGGGGGTGCATTTTTGACTTCCCCCGCTTTGGCCTATGGGGAAAAGCCAGGGGGGAAACCTCCAGAGTCAGGCCGACCTCCTGGAACTCTAGCCCGGCCTGGAGCTACCGGTTTGTCCCCTTCCCGGTTCTCAGGACGTGCATCGCCACTCGGCTCAGCCCCAGCCGCCGCAGCTCCCGCCGGCCCGGCCAGCCGGGTCCGTCCCCCTGGCCGGCGCCTGGAGGCGTTTGGACTTTGTCATTTTTTTTCAAAGACTCATCTCTGCCAACTGCCCCGGGCTTCAGCAGTGGCTGCCGCGGGCTGTGCACGGCCTCCTGGTGGGGTCCCGCCTGCCCGCGCAGGCATCTAGGACAGGGTTCTCAGCAAGGGCTTGGAGGCGCTCTCAGGGGGGCCTCCGCAGGCCCCCAAGGTGGCTTCGTACACCTCTCGAACGTGGCGCCCGGCCGCTCGGAGAGCGGGGTCTGCCCGGGCAGCCAGCCAGCCTGTCGGCCCCGCGGCCTGCACAGGCGGAGTGGGGACACTCGCGCTCGATGACTCTGCTCCCAGGGAGGTGGCAGAGGGGCGGCCGCGGCGCTTTGACTTTGAGCGGTCCCCACTCCCTTCTCAGCACTCTGAGAAATAGTCACTTTGTCAAAGACGGCACACCGCTCGTTCCCTTATATGCAAAAAAGGTGTTCGTCCTGACGTTTTGCGAGGCCTTAATTTACCGCCGTCGGCGCTATCAGGGCAAACAGGCCCGCTCCTTCCGCCTTCCTGGAACCGTGCCTCGGCCCGGAGGGCCCAGGATTACCCTCATACCGGTTCTCACGACATGCATCGATACTCGGCTCAGCCCCGGCAGCCGCAGCTCCCGCCGGCCCGGCCAGCCGGGTCCGCCCCCCTGGCCGGCACGCCTGGAGCGTTTGGACTTTGTCATTTTTCTCAAAGACTCATCTCTGCCAACTGCCGTGGGATTCAGCAGGGGCTGCCACGGGCTGTTCCCCGCCTCCTGGGTTTCCTGCCCTGCAACACCAGAGGGTCAGGGGGGGTCTTGAGCAACTACTGGTAGGTGCAGCACCTCGGGGGCCCTCTGCAGCCAGCACACGGCTGCCAACAGCCCGCTCCCCATCACCCGCCAGCCCCTCTGCATACATCTGCCGGGGGTGCTTTTTTGACTTCCCCCATGTTGGCCTATGGGGAAAAGCCAGGGGGAAAACCTCCAGAGTCAGGCCGACCTCCTGGAACCCTAGCCCGGCCTGGAGCTACTGGTTTGCCCCCTTCCCGGTTCTCAGGACATGCCTTGACACTCGGCTCAGCCCCGGCAGCCGCAGCCCCCGCCGGCCCGGCCAGCCGGGTCCGCCACCCTGCCCGGCGCCTGGAGCGTTTGGACTTTGTCGTTTTTTCTCAAAGACTCATCTCTGCCAACTGCCAAGGACTACAGCAGGGGCTGCCACCTGCTGTTCCCCGCCAATGGGTGTCCTGCCCTGCAACACCGGAGGCTCGGGCAGGGTCTTGAGCAACTGCTGGTAGGTGCTCTCAGGGGGCCCCGCCACACCCCCCAGGCCCACCTCCAGGGCCTCCCTCCCGGCCCCTGGAGCTGCCAGCACCCCCTCGCCCTCAACACTCTCTCCCCGTTGGGACTTTGAAACTTTTCTGACCGTGCAAGCTTCGTCAAACGGCAAGGGGGCAAGCGGCGGGCTCTGCCCGGCCTCCTGGGGTCCTGCCCGGGGACATCGGAGGCTCAGCCTGGGTTTTCAGCCACCACGGGCAGGTGCACTCAGGGGGCCCTCCGCAGCCGCCCATGCACACCTCTGCAGCCAGCACACCGCTGCCAACAGCCCGCTCCCCATCACCAGCCAGCCCCTCTGCATACATCTGCCGGGGGTGCTTTTTTGACTTCCCCCATTTTGGCCAATGGGGAAAAGCCAAGGGGAAAACCTCCAGAGTCAGGCCGACCTCCTGGAACTCGAGCTCGGCCTGGAGCCACCGGTTTGTCCCCTTCCCGGTTCTCAGGACCTGCACTGACACTCGGCTCAGCAACGGCAGCTGCAGCCCCCGCCGGCCCGGCCAGCCGGGTCCGCCCCCCCTGGCCGGCGCCTGGAGCGTTTGGACTTTGTCATTTTCATGACTTGTCTCCTCAGACATTGTCCGACTGCAAGGGGGGCGGCCGCGGTCCGTGCCCAGCCTCCAGGGGTTGCCCCCGGCCCCTGGAGCAGCCAGCACCCCCTCGCCGTCACCACTCTCTCCCCATTGGGACTTTGAAACTTTTCTGACCGTGCAAGCTTCGTCAAACGGCAAGGGGGCAGCCGGCGTTCTGTGCCCGGCCTCCTGGGGTCCTGCCCGGGCACATCGGAGGCTCAGCCTGGGTTTTCAGCCACCACGGGCAGGTGCACTCAGGGGGCCCTCCGCAGCCGCCCATGCACACCTCTGCAGCCAGCACACTGCTGCCAACAGACCGCTCCCCATCACCAGCCAGCCCCTCTGCATACATCTGCTGGGGGTGCTTTTTTGACTTCCCCCATTTTGGCCAATGGGAAAATGCCAGGGGGAAAACCTCCAGAGTCAGGCCGACCTCCTGGAACTGCCGCCCGGCCTGGAGCCTCCGGTTTGTCCCCTTCCCGGTTCTCAGGACATGCATCGCCACTCGGCTCAGCCCCAGCCGCCGCAGCTCCCGCCGGCCCGGCCAGCCGGGTCCGTCCCCCTGGCCGGCGCCTGGAGGCGTTTGGACTTTGTCATTTTTTTTCAAAGACTCATCTCTGCCAACTGCCCTGGGCTTCAGCAGTGGCTGCCGCGGGCTGTGCACGGCCTCCTGGTGGGGTCCCGCCTGCCCGCGCAGGCATCTAGGACAGGGTTCTCAGCAAGGGCTTGGAGGCGCTCTCAGGGGGGCCTCCGCAGGCCCCCAAGGTGGCTTCGCACACCTCTCGAAACGTGGCGCCCGGCCGCTCGGAGAGCGGGGTCTCCCCGGGCAGCCAGCCAGCCTGTCGGCCCCGCGGCCTGGACAGGCGGAGTGGGGACACTCGCGCTCGACGACTCTGCTCCCGGGGAGGTGGCAGAGGGGCGGCCGCGGAGCTTTGACTTTGAGCGGTCCCCACTCCAGCACTCTGAGAAATAGTCACTTTGTCAAAGACGGCACACCGCTCGTTCCCTTATATGCAAAAAAGGTGTTCGTCCTGACGTTTTGCGAGGCCTTAATTTACCGCCGTCGGCGCTATCAGGGGAAACGGGCCCGCTCCTTCCGCCCTCCTGGAACCGTGCCTCGGCCCGGAGCGACCAGGATCACCCTCATACCGGTTCTCACGACATACATCGACACTCGGCTCAGCCCCGGCAGCCGCAGCTCCCACCGGCCCAGCCAGCCGGCTCCGCCACCCTGCCCGGCACGCCTGGAGCGTTTGGACTTTGTCATTTTCATGACTTGTCTCCTCAAACTTTGCTCGACCGCAAGGGGGGCTGCCGCAGTCCGTGCCCAGCCTCCAGGGGTTGCCCCCGGCCCCTGGAGCTGCCAGCACCCCCTCGCCCTCAACACTCTCTCCCCGTTGGGACTTTGAAACTTTTTCTGACCGTGCAAGCTTCGTCAAACGGCAAGGGGGCAGGCTGCGGTCTGTGCCCGGCCTCCTGGGGTCCTGCCCGGGGACATCGGAGGCTCAGCCAGGGTGTTGAGCCACCGCTGGCAGGTGCACTCAGGGGGCCCTCCGCAGCCGCCCATGCACACCTCTTCAGCCAGCACACTGCTGCCAAACACCCGCTCCCCATCACCCCCCAGCCCCTCTGCATACATCTGCTGGGGGTGCTTTTTTGACTTCCCCCATTTTGGCCTATGGGGAAAAGCCAGGGGGAAAACCTCCAGAGTCAGGCCGACCTTCTGGAACTCGAGCTCGGCCTGGAGCCGCCGGTTTGTCCCCTTCCCGGTTCTCAGGACCTGCATTGACACTCGGCTCAGCCCCGGCAGCCGCAGCCCCTGCCGTCCCAGCCAGCCGGGTCCGCCCCCCTGGCCGGCGCCTGGAGCGTTTGGACTTTGTCATTTTCATGGCTTGTCTCCTCAAACTTTGTCCGACTGCAAGGGGGGCTGCCGCAGTCCGTGCCCAGCCTCCAGGGGTTGCCCCCGGCCCCTGGAGCTGCCAGCACCCCCTCGCCCTCAACACTCTCTCCCCGTTGGGACTTTGAAACTTTTTCTGACCGTGCAAGCTCCGTCAAACGGCAAGGGGGCAAGCGGCGGGCTCTGCCCGGCCTCCTGGGGTCCTGCCCGGGGACATCGGAGGCTCAGCCAGGGTGTTGAGCCACCGCTGGCAGGTGCACTCAGGGGGCCCTCCGCAGCCGCCCATGCCCACCCCTGCAGCCAGCACACGGCTGCCAACAGCCCGCTCTCCATCACCCCCCAGCCCCTCTGCATACATCTGCTGGGGGTGCTTTTTTGACTTCCCCCATTGTGGCCAATGGGACAATGCCAAGGGGAAAACCTCCAGAGTCCTGCCGACCTCCTGGAACTCCAACCCGGCCTGGAGCCACCGGTTTGTCCGCTTCCCGGTTCTCAGGACCTGCATCGACACTCGGCTCAACCCCGGCAGCCGCAGCTCCCGCCGGCCCGGCCAGCCAGGTCCGCCCCCCTGGCCGGCACGCCTGGAGCGTTTGGACTTTGTCATTTTTTTCTCCAAGACTCGCCTCTGGCACATGCCGTGGACTTCAGCGGGGGCTGCTCCCCGCCTCCTGGGTGTCCTGCCCGGGGAACTTCGGAGGCTCAGCCTGGGTCTTGGGCCCCTACTTGTAGGTGCACTTTGGGGGCCCTCCGCAGCCGCCCAGGCCCACCCCTGCAGCCGCCACACAGCTGCCAACAGCCCGCTCTCCATCACCCCCCAGCCCATTGCACACATCTGCCGGGGGTGCTTTTTTGACTTCCCCCATTTTGGCCTAAGGGGAAAGGCCGGGGGGAAAACCTCCAGAGTCAGGCCGACCTCCTGGAACTCCAACCCGGCCTGGAGCCACCGGTTTGTCCCCTTCCCGGTTCTCAGGACATGCATTGACACTCGGCTCAACCCTGGCAGCCGCAGCTCCCGCCGGCCCGGCCAGCCGGGTCCGCACCCCTGGCCGGCTCGCCTGGAGCGTTTGGACTTTGTCATTTTCATGACTTGTCTCCTCAAACTTTGTTCGACCGCAAGGGGGTGTGCCGCGGTCCGTGCCCAGCCTCCAGGGGTTGCCCCCGGCCCCTGGAGCAGCCGGCACCCCCTCGCCCTCAACACTCTCTCCCCGTCGGGACTTTGAAACTTTTTTCTGACCGTGCAAGCTTCGTCAAAAGGCAAGGGGGCAGGCTGCGGTCTGTGCCCGGCCTCCTGGGGTCCTGCCCGGGGACATCGGAGGCTCAGCCAGGGTGTTGAGCCACCGCTGGCAGGTGCACTCAGGGGGCCCTCCGCAGCCGCCCAGGTCCACCCCTGCAGCCAGCACACGGCTGCCAACAGCCCGCTCTCCATCACCCCCCAGCCCCTCTGCATACATCTGCTGGGGGTGCTTTTTTGACTTCCCCCATTTTGGCCTATGGGGAAAAGCCAGGGGGAAAACCTCCAGAGTCAGGCCGACCTTCTGGAACTCGAGCTCGGCCTGGAGCCGCCGGTTTGTCCCCTTCCCGGTTCTCAGGACCTGCATTGACACTCGGCTCAGCCCCGGCAGCCGCAGCCCCCGCCGGCCCGGCCAGCCGGGTCCGCCACCCTGCCCGGCGCCTGGAGCGTTTGGACTTTGTCGTTTTTTCTCCAAGACTCGCCTCTGGCACATGCCATGGACCTCAGCGGGGGCTGCTCCCCGCCTCCTGGGTGTCCTGCCCGGGCACATCGGAGGCTCAGCCTGGGTCTTGGGCCCCTTCTGGTAGGTGCACTTTGGGGGCCCTCCGCAGCCGCCCAGGCCCACCTCCTGCAGCCACCACACAGCTGCCAACTGCCCGCTCTCCGTCACCCGCCAGCCCCTCTGCATACATCTGCTGGGGGTGCTTTTTTGACTTCCCCCATTGTGGCCAATGGGAAAATGCCAAGGGGAAAACCTCCAGAGTCCTGCCGACCTCCTGGAACTCCAACCCGGCCTGGAGCCACCGGTTTGTCCCCTTCCCGGTTCTCAGGACCTGCATTGACACTCGGCTCAGCCCCGGCCGCCGCAGCTCCCGCCAGCCCGGCCAGCCGGGTCCGCACCCCAGCCCGGCGCCTGGAGCGTTTGGACTTTGTCATTTTCATGACTTGTCTCCTCAAACTTTGTTCGACTGCAAGGGGGGCTGCCGCAGTCCGTGCCCAGCCTCCAGGGGTTGCCCCCGGCCCCTGGAGCAGCCAGCACCTCCTCGCCGTCAACACTCTCCCCCCGTGGGGACTTTGAAACTTTTCTGACCGTGCAAGCTTCGTCAAACGGCAAGGGGGCAAGCGGCGGGCTCTGCCCGGCCTCCTGGGGTCCTGCCCGGGCACATCGGAGGCTCAGCGGGGGTTTTCAGCCACCACTGGTAGGTGCGCTTTGGGGGCCCTCCGCAGCCGCCCCGGGCCACCCCTGCAGCCAGCACACTGCTGCCAACAGCCCGCCGCTCTCCCACACCAGCCAGCCCCGTCTGCACACATCTGCCGGGGGTGCTTTTTTGAGAAACACTGTCACTTTGTCAAAGACCGCACACCGCTCGTTCCCTTATACCCCGACAAGGTGTTCGTGCTGACGTTTTGCGAGGCCTTATTTTACCGCCGTCGGCGCTATCAGGGGAAGCGGGCCCGCTCCTTCCGCCCTCCTGGAACCGTGCCTCGGCCCGGAGCGGCCAGGTTTACCCTCATACCGGTTCTCGTGACCTGCATTGACACTCGGCTCTTCCCCGGCCGCCGCAGCTCCCGCCGGTCCGACCAGCTGGGTCCGCCCCCCTGGACGGCACGCCTGGAGCGTTTGGACTTTGTCATTTTCATGACTCGTCTCCTCAAACTTTGTTCGACCGCAAGGGGGGCTGCCGCAGTCCGGGCCCAGCCTCCAGCGGTTGCCCCCGGCCGCTGGAGCTGCCAGCACCCCCTCGCCGTCAACACTCTCTCCCCGTTGGGACTTTGAAACTTTTCTGACCGTGCAAGCTTCGTCAAACGGCAATGGGGGGCAACCGGCGTTCTGTGCCCGGCCTCCTGGGGTCCTGCCCGGGCACATCGGAGGCTCAGCCTGGGTTTTCAGCCACCACGGGCAGGTGCACTCAGGGGGCCCACCGCAGCCGCCCAGGCCCACCCCTGCAGCCACCACGCAGCTGCCAACAGCCCGCTCTCCGTCACCCCCCAGCCCCTTCTGCATACATCTGCCGGGGGTGCTTTTTTGACTTCCCCCCTTTTGGCCTATGGGGAAAAGCCAGGGGGAAAACCTCCAGAGTCAGGCCGACCTTCTGGAACTCCAGCTCGGACTGGAGCCACCGGTTTGTCCCCTTCCCGGTTCTCAGGAGATGCATCGACACTCGGCTCAGCCCCGGCAGCCGCAGCACCCGCCGGCCAGGCCAGCCACGTCCGCCCCCCTGGCCGGCGCCTGGAGCGTTTGGACTTTGTCGTTTTTTTTCCCCCAAGACTCGCCTCTGCCAACTGCCAAGGACTTCAGCAGGGGCTGCCACGGCTGTTCCCCGCCTCCTGGGGTTCATGCCCGGGCACACCGGAGGCTCAGGCAGGGTCTTGAGCAACTGCTGTTGGGTGCTCTCAGGGGGCCCCTCCACAACCCCAGCCCGACCTCCAGGGGCTCCAGCCCGGCCCCAGGGGCAGCCAGCACCCCTTCGCCGTCAACACTCTCCCCCCGTTGGGACTTTGAAACTTTTCTGACCGTGCGAGCTTCATCGGACGGGAAGGGGGCGACCTGCGGGCTCTGCCCGGCCTCCCGGGGTCCCTGCCCGGCCCCGTGGGAGGGACAGGCAGGGTTTCTCACCTACTACCCGTAGGCACTCTCAGGGGGCCCTCCGCGCCCTCGGGCCGCCCTCCCCGGGCTTCCCCCGGGTCCGCGGAGCAGCCCGCCACCCCTCGCCGGCACCGTCTCTCGCCCCCGTTGGGACTTTGAAACTTTTCCCCCCGTGCAAACCTCACCGGGGGGCAGAGGGAGAGACCTGCGGGCCGTGCCCGGCCTCCCGGGACTCCCTCCGGGCAGCGCGGGCGGCTCGGACGGGGTTTTCAGCGAGTGCTGGGGGGGGGTGTCTTCGGGGGCCCCCCGCGGGCCCCCCGGGGCACCTGCGCGGGGTGGCCCCTGCTGCCAGGCACCCACTCCCTATCGACCATCCAGCCCCCCTACATACATCTGGCGGGGGTGCTTTTTTGAGTTCCCCCATTTTGGCAACTTGGCACATCCTATGGGGAAACCGGCAAAATCATGCCGACCTCCTGGAACTCCGGCTCGGCCTGGAGCCGCCGGTTTGTCCCCTTCCCGGTTCTCAGGCATTTTCGGACTTTGTCATTTTTTCAGCCCTCTCTGTCAATGCGGCCAGCGGGAGCTGCCGCGGTCTGTGCCCAGGCACCAGGCTCTCCAAACGGACGCCGGCGGAGGGTCAGGGGGTGTCTCGGCCAGATACTGAAAAACACTCAGGGGGTGCCCAGGCACCAGGCGCTCCAAACGGACACCGTCGGAGGGTCAGGGGGTGTCTCGGCCAGATACTGAAAAACACTCAGGGGCGCACGGGGGCTGCACAGGGCCACCCCAGGCGGCTCCCCCGGGCACCCGGGCGGCCACATTGGCGGCTGGGACCCCCTATTCAGCAAACGCCAGGGGGCGCTCAGGGACACCCGGGGGCTGCTCCACTCGCCCCAGGCCGGCCTCCCTGAGGCGGGCACATTAGCGGCTGAGACCCCCTCTCGACCAAAGACCGGGGGGCGCTCAGGGACACACGGGGGCTGCTCCACTCGCCCCAGGCCGGCCTCCCTGGGGCGGGCACATTAGCGGCTGAGACCCCCTCTCCACCAAAGACCGGGGGGCGCTCAGGGACACACGGGGGCTGCTCCACTCGCCCCAGGCCGGCCTCCCTGGGGCGGGCACATTAGCGGCTGAGACCCCCTCTCCACCAAAGACCGGGGGGCGCTCAGGGACACACGGGGGCTGCTCCACTCGCCCCAGGCCGGCCTCCCTAGGTACCCGGGCGGGCACACTAGCGGCTGAGACCCCCTCTCGACCAAAGACCGGGGGACGCTCAGGGACACACGGGGGCTGCTCCACTCGCCCCAGGCCGGCCTCCCTGGGGCGGGCACATTAGCGGCTGAGACCCCCTCTCCACCAAAGACCGGGGGGCACTCGGGGACACACGGGGGCTGCTCCACTCGCCCCAGGCCGGACTCCCTGAGGCGGGCACATTAGCGGCTGAGACCCCCTCTCCACCAAAGACCGGGGGGCACTCGGGGACACACGGGGGCTGCTCCACTCGCCCCAGGCCGGCCTCCCTAGGTACCCAGGCGGGCACATTAGCGGCTGAGACCCCCTCTTCAGCAAACGCCAGGGGACACTCAGGGACACACGGGGGCTGCTCCACTCGCCCCAGGCCGGCCTCCCTGAGGCGGGCACATTAGCGGCTGAGACCCCCTCTCCACCAGAGACCGGGGGACGCTCAGGGACACACGGGGGCTGCTCCACTCGCCCCAGGCCGGCCTCCCTGGGTACCCAGGCGGGCACATTAGCGGCTGAGACCCCCTCTCGACCCAAAGACCGGGGGACGCTCAGGGACACACGGGGGCTGCTCCACTCGCCCCAGGCCGGCCTCCCTGAGGCGGGCACATTAGCGGCTGAGGCCCCCTCTCCACCAGAGACCGGGGGGCGCTCAGGGACACCCGGGGGCTGCTCCACTCGCCCCAGGCCGGCCTCCCTGAGGCGGGCACATTAGCGGCTGAGACCCCCTCTCCACCAAAGACCGGGGGACGCTCAGGGACACACGGGGGCTGCTCCACTCGCCCCAGGCCGGACTCCCTGAGGCGGGCACATTAGCGGCTGAGACCCCCTCTCGACCAAAGACCGGGGGACGCTCAGGGACACACGGGGGCCGCTCCACTCGCCCCAGGCCGGCCTCCCTGGGTACCCAGGCGGGCACATTAGCGGCTGAGACCCCCTCTCGACCAAAGACCGGGGGACGCTCAGGGACACACGGGGGCTGCTCCACTCGCCCCAGGCCGGCCTCCCTGAGGCGGGCACATTAGCGGCTGAGGCCCCCTCTCCACCAGAGACCGGGGGGCGCTCAGGGACACCCGGGGGCTGCTCCACTCGCCCCAGGCCGGCCTCCCTGAGGCGGGCACATTAGCGGCTGAGACCCCCTCTCCACCAAAGACCGGGGGACGCTCAGGGACACACGGGGGCTGCTCCACTCGCCCCAGGCCGGACTCCCTAGGTACCCGGGCGGGCACATTAGCGGCCGAGACCCCCTCTCCACCAGAGACCGGGGGGGCGCTCGGGGACACACGGGGGCTGCTCCACTCACCCCAGGCCGGACTCCCTGAGGCAGGCACATTAGCGGCTGAGACCCCCTCTCCACCAAAGACCGGGGGGCGCTCGGGGACACACGGGGGCTGCTCCACTCGCCCCAGGCCGGACTCCCTGAGGCGGGCACATTAGCGGCTGAGACCCCCTCTCCACCAAAGACCGGGGGGCGCTCGGGGACACACGGGGGCTGCTCCACTCGCCCCAGGCCGGACTCCCTGAGGCGGGCACATTAGCGGCTGAGACCCCCCTCTCGACCAGAGACCGGGGGGCACTCGGGGACACACGGGGGCTGCTCCACTCGCCCCAGGCCGGCTTCCCTGAGGCGGGCACATCAGCGGCTGAGACCCCCTCTCCACCAAAGACCGGGGGGCGCTCGGGGACACACGGGGGCTGCTCCACTCGCCCCAGGCCGGACTCCCTGAGGCGGGCACATTAGCGGCTGAGACCCCCTCTCCACCAAAGACCGGGGGGCGCTCGGGGACACACGGGGGCTGCTCCACTCGCCCCAGGCCGGACTCCCTGAGGCGGGCACATTAGCGGCTGAGACCCCCCTCTCGACCAGAGACCGGGGGGCACTCGGGGACACACGGGGGCTGCTCCACTCGCCCCAGGCCGGCTTCCCTGAGGCGGGCACATCAGCGGCTGAGACCCCCTCTCCACCAAAGACCGGGGGGGGCGCTCGGGGACACACGGGGGCTGCTCCACTCGCCCCAGGCCGGCCTCTCTAGGTACCCGGGCGGGCACATTAGCGGCTGAGACCCCCTCTTCAGCAAACGCCAGGGGACACTCGGGGACACACGGGGGCTGCTCCGCTCGCCCCAGGCCGGCCTCCCTAGGTACCCGGGCGGGCACATTGGCGGCTGAGACCCCCTCTCGACCAAAGACCGGGGGCCGCTCAGGGACACACGGGGGCCCCTCCACACCCCCAGGCCGACCTCCAGGGCCTCCCTCCCAGGCCCCTGGAGCAGCCAGCGCCCCCTCGCCGTCAACACTCTCTCCCCGTTGGGACTTTGAAACTTTTTCTGACCGTGCAAGCTTCGTCGGACGGCAAGGGGGCAGGCTGCGGTCTGTGCCCGGCCTCCTGGGGTCCTGCCCGGGCACATCGGAGGCTCAGCCTGGGTCTTGAGCAACTAATGGTGGGTGCGCTTTGCGGGCCCCCCGCAGCCGCCACGGACCACCCCTGCAGCCAGCACACCGCTGCCAACAGCCCGCTCTCCGTCACCAGCCAGCCCCGTCTGCGCACATCTGCCAGGGGTGCTTTTTTGAGAAATACTGTCACTTTGTCAGCGACCGCACACCGCTCGTTCCCTTATACCCCGACAAGGTGTTCGTGGTGACGTTTTGCGAGGCCTTATTTTACCGTCGTCGGCGCTATCAGGGGAAACAGGCCCGCTCCTTCCGCCCTCCTGGAGCCGTGGCTCGGCCCGGAGCGACCTGGATTACCCTCATACGGGTTCTCACGACCTGCGTTGACACTCGGCTCTGCCCCAGCCGCCGCAGCTCCCGCCGGCCCGGCCAGCCGGGTCCGCCCCCCTGGACTGCACGCCTGGAGCGTTTGGACTTTGTCATTTTTTTCAAAGACCCATCTCTGCCAACTGCCGTGGGCTTCAGCGGGGGCTGCTCCCCGCCTCCTGGGTGTCCTGCCCGGGCACATCGGAGGCTCAGCCTGGGTCTTCAGCCCCTACTGCTAGGTGCACTCAGGGGGCCCTCCGCAGCCGCCCAGGCCCACCACTGCAGCCAGCACACGGCTGCCAGCAGCCACCACACAGCTGCCAAACACGCGCTCTCCGTCACCCGCCAGCCCCTCTGCATACATCTGCTGGGGGTGCTTTTTTGACTTCCCCCGTTATGGCCTATGGGAAAATGTTAAGGGGAAAACCTCCAGAGTCAGGCCGACCTCCTGGAACTCCAACCCGGCCTGGAGCCACCGGTTTGTCCCCATCCCGGTTCTCAGGACATGCATAGACAGTCGGCTCAGCACCAGCAGCCGCAGCCCCCGTCGGCCCGGCCAGCCCGGTCCGCACCCCTGGCCGGCGCCTGGAGCGTTTGGACTTTGTCATTTTTTTCAAAGACTCATCTCTGCCAACTGCCGTGGGCTTCAGCGGGGGCTGCTCCCCGCCTCCTGGGTGTCCTGCCCGGGCACATCGGAGGGTCAGACTGGGTCTTCAGCCCCTACTGGTAGGTGCACTCAGGGGGCCCTCCGCAGCCGCCCAGGCCCACCCCTGCAGCCAGCACACGGCTGCCAGCAGCCACCACACAGCTGCCAACAGCCCGCTCCCCATCACCCCCCAGCCCCTTCTGCATACATCTGCTGGGGGTGCTTTTTTGACTTCCCCCCCTTTGGCCAATGGGGAAATGCTAAGGGGAAAACCACCAGAGTCAGGCCGACCTCCTGGAACTCCAACCCGGCCTGGAGTCACCGGTTTGTCCCCATACCGGTTCTCAGGACAGTCATAGACACTCGGCTCAGCCCCGGCCGCCGCAGCCCCCGCCGGCCCGGCCAGCCCGGTCCGCACCCCTGGCCAGCGCCTGGAGCGTTTGGACTTTGTCATTTTTTTCAAAGACTCGCCTCTGCCAACTGCCGTGGGCTTCAGCGGGGGCTGCTCCCCGCCTCCTGGGTGTCCTGCCCGTGCACATCGGAGGGTCAGACTGGGTCTTCAGCCCCTACTGGTAGGTGCACTCAGGGGGCCCTCCGCAGCCGCCCAGGCCCACCCCTGCAGCCAGCACACGGCTGCCAGCAGCCACCACACAGCTGCCAACAGCCCGCTCTCCGTCACCCCCCAGCCCCTTATGCATACATCTGCTGGGGGTGCTTTTTTGACTTTCCCCCCTTTGGCCAATGGGGAAATGCTAAGGGGAAAAGCTCCAGAGTCAGGCCGACCTCCTGGAACTCCAACCCGGCCTGGAGCCACCGGTTTGTCCCCTTCCCGGTTCTCACGACATGCATCGACACTCGGCTCAGCCCCGGCAGCCGCAGCCCCCGCCGGCCCGGCCAGCCGGGGTCAACCGCCCTGGCCGGCGCCGGAGCGTTTGGACTTTGTCATTTTTTCTCCAAGACTCGATTCTGGCACATGCCATGGACTTCAGCGGGGGCTGCTCCCCGCCTCCCGGGTGTCCTGCCCGGGCACATCGGAGGCTCAGGCAATGTCTTCAACCACCGCTGGCAGGTGCACTCAGGGGGCCCTCCGCAGCCGCCCAGGCCCACCCCTGCAGCCAGCACACGGCTGCCAGCAGCCACCACGCAGCTGCCAACAGCCCGCTCTCCGTCACCCCCCAGCCCCTTCTGCATACATCTGCTGGGGGTGCTTTTTTGACTTCCCCCCTTTTGGCCTATGGGAAAAAGCTAAGGGGAAAACCTCCAGAGTCAGGCCGACCTCCTGGAACTCCAACCCGGCCTGGAGCCACAGGTTTGTCCCCTTCCCGGTTCTCACGACATGCATCGACACTCGGCTCAGCCCCGGCCGCCGCAGCCCCCGCCGGCCCGGCCAGCCCGGTCCGCACCCCTGGCCAGCGCCTGGAGCGTTTGGACTTTGTCGTTTTTTCTCAAAGACCCGTCTCTGCCAACTGCCGTGGGCTTCAGCGGGGGCTGCTCCCCGCCTCCTGGGTGTCCTGCCCGGGCACATCGGAGGGTCAGCCTGGGTCTTGAGCTACTGCTGGTAGGTGCGCTTTGGGGGCCCTCGGCAGCCGCCCAGGCCCACCCCTGCAGCCAGCACACGGCTGCCAGCAGCCACCACACAGCTGCCAACAGCCC